>NC_057809.1:49492859-49515107 GCF_018294505.1 Triticum aestivum | reverse complement strand
AGTCAGGAGACCCTTTGGTCCCGGTTGGTGGCACCAACCGGAACCAAAGGGTCTCCTGACTGGGCTTTGCGCACTGCCCACGTGGAGGGCCTTTAGTCCCGGTTCTGGATTGAACTGGGACTAAAGGTGGGAGGTATTAGTACCGACACTTTAGTCCCGGTTCCGGAACCGGGACTAAAGGCCCTTACGAACCGGGACTATAGGCCCTTTTTCTACCAGTGTGAATATATAGGGCTTATTGCCCTTGGGAAGAAAATGAGGCTATCCCAGTTAACTGCTTGTGTTTGAGCAAATTTACCAAAACTAAAACTTAAGAGGAAAAGAGACATGCGATAACTAGCCCATCTGATTGTTCTAAAATGAAAAAAAATCGCAATGTAATGACATATGATCTAGACAATTAGAATCCTAGGAGCGAGCGCGAGTTGAGGGTAACTTAGATGGTTATATTTCTCATGGTGGAACCAGCCTATCAGGGTTTCAAGTCCTAAACTTGGCATTGATGCTTGCATTTTTCTAGATTTATTTCAGGCTTATCAGCGATGCTCTGCATTTTTTAATAGATTTATTTTAGGCTTTCCGGGGATGTTTGTTTTGTAGGAGGAGACGTTCCTCCGACTACGACGCGCATGTGGTGTCGGCTCAATATCTTAGAGTGAGAAGAAATGTCACGAGCAGATGAGCTACATGAGATGCATCACAAGCCTCCTCTGATGGAAGCCTCTAACTTGGATTCCCTATTAGGCTTGAAACTTGATCTGGGTGTTAGATCCATGCAAGGGCAAGATGATTTTGACATATGATCAGCCGTCCAGGTCTAGCCATGTGTTGTTGTCAGTTAACTCTTTCTCGTGGAGGCCTCGGGATCAAGGGTGGATGGAGATGAACTCTGATGGAGCTTTATCTCCTGATGGTGCGGGAATGGTTCTTCCGAATGATTGTGGAGCTACCATGTTTCATCATGCAGACAACTATTCTCTTGCCGACATGCTCTAGAGTCGGAACTATGCACGTGCATGGAAGGTTTATCTTTGTCTCTCTAGCATTGTGATTCTCCATTTATCATGGTGATGGTCTCCCTTGTTGCTATGAAGTTGATCCAAGCTCGTGACCATGACAGATCAATCTACGCTCCTAGAGTAAAGGAGATCAAGTACTTGTTTCTTCGTGAATGAGCCTAGCGAATTTTACCAGAACAGAAGATAGAACCTTGACTTGGCTTGGTTCTGGCCCTACCTGTTGCCATGGAGCAAGCTTTAGCTGATTGTATTCTTACTGCCACTGAATACCCTCCGTTCCTAAATATTTGTCTTTCTACAGACTTTGACAAGAGATTACATACGGAGCAAAATGAGTGAATCTACACTCTAAAACATGTCCATATACAACTGTGTGTGATACTCCATTTGAAATCTCTAAAATGACAAATATTTAGGAACAGAGGGAGTACAAGTTTTCACCCGCAAAAAAGAAAAAAAGCTACATACATGAATCTTATTTTTGAAGAGCGTTTCCCGCAAAAGAAAAAGGACGTGCCATGTAAAACGAACGTCCCCACCGCTGGCCGCCTCTGCTCGGGCACTCGGCGTTTAGCTATGTATAAAAACGGCGCAATTGACCGTTCTGAAAAAAACATCGCCAACGTAACAGAAACCACAAACAAGGAAACGTATGATCAATTGATCATATCCAAGTCGGATTTGAGACGCCAAACTTAAACTGCGTCCAAGCCGGACCCAAGTAGGAGAGGGGAAAATATTCTCGATCGGTGCATACCATGTAAACTGCGTCCTGCGCGTACCCGAGCTGATCTTCGGCGTATATATCTATGTAGTCGGTCTAACCCCCTCAACCAGCGCCAGGAAGCACACCGCCGCACCCACGCCTTTGGCCTGCTACGAATCTGCCTCCTCTCCACCATGTCCCACGACACCACCGCGCCCGGCTGTGCCCAAGCCTGCTGCAATTGCTGCTGCAATTGGGTCGTGACATCCATCATCATAGTCACCGTGATGCTCATCGCCGCCTACGCCGTCGTCCTCCCGCTCCGCATCACCGCCGAGGACGCGTCCCTGGGCCGCCTCGCCCTCGCCGGGCCCAACGGCACCGCGCTGGCGTACAACCTCTCCCTCACCGTCGGCCTTTTCAACCCCAACTGGGCCATGCGGGCCGAGCTCACCGCGCCGCTGGAGTCCGAGCTCAGCTTCGCGGGCGTGCGCTTCGACGGTGCCCGGCTATCCGACGCGGGGCGGAGGGTCGAGATCCACGAGACCACCAGGTTCTGCGTGGAGGCGGGGGCTCAAAGCGCGGATGCGGCGCTCGGGAGCGCCGAGCTGGCGGAGCTGGTGAAGGAGACCGCGGCGGGCCTGTTCGAGTCGCTGGAGCTGAAGATCACCGGGAGGCTCAGGTACAGGCCGGTGCACGCCGGCGGGACCAGGAGGCTGGAGGCCAGGTGCCCGCTGAAGCCGCGCTTGGCCCCGCCGCCGGGCACGCACATGCTTGTGCTGGACAGGGTCATCAAGTGCCACCGACTTTAGGTCTGTATAAGCAGATTGTGATTAATTAGGGTTTCGTCCTGGCATGACGGATCGAGTAGTATACTAGTAGTGCAGATGCTTCTGATTTTACCACCCTATGTTGCTCCTATGAACAGATAAAAGATGGACATGTCGGGTGATGTGTAGTTATCTATCTAGTAGTATAACTAGTACTCCCTCCTAGCTAAGCTTGATTCAATGCTGTTCCTATGGCAGCATGCAGTTTAATACTTTACGCTCTTATATTTCTTTACGAAGGGAGTATATGATGTGAAATACGCTCTGATGAAGATTTTCCATTGATTCTACGTAACCATATATCATTTCACTGCCCACCTGCGCGCTGCTTTGTACTAGTAATTAACTTGCTGGATGGATTTGTATCCGTTGGATTAATTACTGGCTGGATTAATTTGTATCCGTTGTAGCAGCTAGCTAGCACGGACGGGGAAAAGCAGCCAGGCAAATTCCTCCTGCAGGTGGAGTGCTGTGGCTGCAGGTAGGTTTCACCTTGTTGCTTTCAATTGCTTCCGGAAATGGGCCTGGCCTCCACCATGTGATCGTCGAATCGCCATGCGTCCCCGAGCCCACAAAATTTGCTCATATGTGAGCCTTGCTTCTCAGATGAAGCACAAATTCACGTGGCAACCAAAAATGAAGAAAAATTCAAGCTTCAATTCCATGTACGCTATGGCTAAATGGATGCTACGTCGGACTGCTAGTGCTAGCCAGTCCTATTAGCAATAAAACCAAAACTAGATGCAGGAGTATAAATAAATCAACACGTGATAATGGGCCTTGATCTCTCTAGGTTGTGATCGCTCTTCTTCTTTTCTTTATATAATAAGAACAACAAATATGTAGAAGAAAATATTACAATACCAAACTAGCCATATTAACAGGCCCTGGTGACTCCCTCAAAAAAAAAAAAAACAGGCCCTGGTGACCACCCTATATAGACAGTTCACTCTCAATCTCTCTAGGTTTACCGCAACAACAACAAAAGAATCTCCCTAGGTTTAGGACGTGATCCCTCTTCACAAAATAAAAAATATTCCCTCTGTAAACTAATATAAGAATGTTTAGAATACTAAAGTAGTGATCTAAATGCTCTTATATTAGTTTACGGAGGGAGTACTAGATATCATAAGTCTTTTTCAGTTCGGGTTAATATAATCTTCCTCTTGTTTAGATACATCTGCGTACTTCACACAAAAAAACAAAAACAAATTAGATCAATCATGGAGACACACAGGCACGAGGAAGGCTCCACGAAATTTCTGATTCAACCAACCAACAAAAAATGAAAGGATGGAGCCCTGGCCATGGCTGTGGCCGGGCATGCCGTAAACGGACACCACCTAGTTGCAGCAGGAAGAGAGGACGCGGTCACACGCGCTCATCTAATTCAGGCACACGCGCTCTCTCAGTCCGGAGACGCCAACCAAACCACCAGTCCACTTCACTAGGCTCCCGTGTGCCTCTGCTTTCTCTCAAAAATTCCTTTTCTCGGCCAGCTATAGATGGCCTACTACTCTCTTCAGGGACGTTTCACGCTTCAGGAAAACGGGCACATGGCTCCCTCTGCCGCTCTGTTCGCTCTCACAGCGTCCCAAGCCTTTTGTGTTCACTTTCAATTACTTTGCACCTACTGTACATCCTGGGCTGTCACTTAGGTGGTTTGCGTTCTCGTTCCACTAGTAGAAAATGGGGCAAAGGTACAGGCCGGGTCAGCCCATTAGTCCCGGTTCAGTCACGAATCGGAACTAATGTGAGCATTGGTCCCGGTTCGTGCGGCTAAGGCATTAGTCCCGGTTCATCTGAGCCCTTTAGTCCCGGTTTGAGGCACGAACCGAGATTAAAGGGTGCGATGCCCTTTAGTCCCGGTTTGTGTCTCAAACCGGAACTAAAGATTAGACCTTTAGTTCCGGTTTGTGTCTCAAACCGGAACTAAAGGTCCCATTTTCAAACTCTACCGCCCCCCCCCCCCCTCTCCGTGGATCGCCTTTTTTGTTTCAAAAAAATCAATAGAAAATGATAAAAACTTGAAAAAATAAAATCCTTCGAGTATATCTACTAGTTAGGAAAATTTAAAAACTTAAATTTGGAGAATTTTGCAAAAAATGTAGGGAAAATGTAAAACGGCTATAACTTTTGCATACGATGTTGGAAAAAACCGTATAATATATCAAAATGTTCAGAAGGAAAATCTGCTTCCGATTTTGACCGCCTACGGCCTGTTTGCAAATTTTTAGAATCCTCAAACTCTAAAAGGAAAAAAAGTTATGCTTAAATTTCAGTTTTTTTTGAATTTTTGTTAAATCTGGTCAAACTATGGTCAAATACTTATTTAAGAAGTATTAGTGTTACTAAATAATTATTCAAGAATATTAGTGTTACTAAATAATTATTTTAGTTTTTTTGAATTTTGGTCAAATATGGTCAAACTGTGGTCAAACAATGATCAAACTACTTATTCAAGAAATATTAGTGTTACTAAAGAATTATTTCAGTTTTTTTGAATTTTGGTCAAATCTGGTCAAACTATGGTCAAACTGTGGTCAAACTACTTATTCAAAAAATATTAGTGTTACTAAATAATTATTGTTTTTTAGAACAATAGTTTCAAACTCAAACAGTGAAATGTGTGACCAAATGCTCAAGCTAAATTCCTGAGGGTTAATAGGATTGACATCTTACTATTGTCAGGATAATAACAAGTGCAGACTTGGAAACGAGGGAGAATAGAACCTGAAAGTTAAGCGTGCTCAGGATGGAGTACTGAGAGTATGGGTGACCGTTCGGGAAGTTAGATGATTTGGAATGATGAGGGGTGATTAGAGATTAAAGGTTAAATTGAGCAGTGATGAGGGATGATTAGAGATTAGAGGTTAAAATAATTCAGAAATTTGAAAATCAAAAAAAAATTCAAAAAAAATTGATAAAATTTCCTTTAGTACCGGTTGGTGTTACCAACCGGGACTAAAGGTGGACCTCCAGGCAGCGACCATCTGAAGGGCCTTTAGTCCCGATTCGTATAAGAACCGGGACTAAAGGGGGAGGCTTTAGTACCGACCCTTTAGTCCCGGTAAAGACCCTTATGAACCGGGACTAAAGACCCTTTTTTTACTAGTTCGGCTTGGAAGATGTTCTTTCCCACGAATTAGCTATAGTAAAAATGATAAATTAATTTATGCACCATGTGAGTTTTGGGGCTATAATCACGGCCTGTCTTGCTTTTTTGAAAAAAGAAAATAAAATAAAATCACTACTCGTCTCGCTGACATGTGGCCTCTAGACTCGATCGGGTTTATCTCCACTGGTGGTCGGCATAGACGTGACCCCAGGCATTTTGCAATATTTTTTTTTTAAGATTGCCGAGTTTTAGTTAGTAGAAAGCAGGCAAATGTAGACCGCGGTTAAGCCTCCATTACCTAGTCCTCTGTGGGGTCCACCTGTCAAGCACTGCCAAGTTAATATCCGACAGAACAAGGCAAACATGTGGCACTTCTGAGTTTCTTTCCTGGGGCCGGCTACGCGTGCGTCGGCCGGGGATCTTTTCAAAAGATATGTTGGCTCGCTTGACGTTGGACCCGGTGGATTGAGCGGCGAGCATCACCCTCTACCATTGCAACAAATATCGTGTTCCTGTAATTTTTTGCAACACGGGTCGTGTTGCAGTATTTTTTTGCAAAAACATGTATAGGCCAGGCTAGATTTTTTTATGTTTGCAACAGAGTTATTGTTACATTTTTTTCTTTTGCAATGGAGGTCATGTTACATTATTTCAGTAATGGAGGTCTTATTACAATATTTTTTTGCAACAAAGACCTTGTTGCAGAAAAAAGAGGTAGTGGGGTGCCAGTTCCACCACATTACGTGGGACGCATGGCATGCAGCCAAGCCGGCGGAATCGAGCGTGATAATCTGCCAACTGAACCATATGATATCTCTTCTTTCTTTCGCCGAGTTACTTTTCCCTGGCACTAGGCAACCGGTGAAGTTTGCCGAGTTGCATGACATTGCCGAGTATAATTATCAACAAACTCAGCAGAGACATTAATCTGCCGAGGTCGGCAAAATCATTGAACTCCAAAAAATCCCAGATATAACTAGTGCTTCAACTATCTCAGATATAACTAGCTTGACGGTATTGATAATTACATCGTTCACTTTTTAAATTAGGGAATAGCCAAGGATTATGCTCTCTAGCACTTCCCATGTGAAGATACAAGTATCACACTCCAGCTACTTCGGAATAACAAGAATTGCAAGTTCCAATATTGACATAACACAGATGGAAGAAGATAACAATTGATGATTGATGGCTTTCGAGTTATTTACTAAAGAACTCAAAGGCTTCCAAGTTATGCAAGGTTCTCTTCTTTCATCTGAGCAACCCCCTTTATGGTAGATATGCAAATTGTTTGACTTGCACATTAAGCTTATGTTGTTCTTGTTGCTCGAAATTTAAGTTTGTCACATACCTAGTATAAAGAAGGAGAAGCAACCATCACCGACATTTTAAATATAAGTGAGAGAGTGTCCATCATATATACAACCACCTAAGAGATGAGTTGTAAGATATGTTCCCGAAGGAAAGAAAACAACTTTTGACGTTGATGGTCGATATATGCGAGTTTGCCCTGTGATACCTTGGGGACGCACGACGGGCTGGCTAGCTCAACCACTGACAGTTAAAATACCAGTGAGAGGGTGTCCACATATATACTACCCCCTAAGAGATGAGAGTCGTAAGAGATGTTCCCGAAGGAAAGAAATCGACTTTTGACGTTGACGGTCGACCTGTGCGAGTTCGTCATGTGATACTTTGGGGGTGCACGACGGGCTCACCAGCTCGACCATCACCGTCAGTCAAAATACCAGTGAGAGAGTGTTCACCATATATACAACCACCTGAGAGATGAAAGTTATTGAAGATATCCACGACGGACTAGAAGTCAGCACACATATCATAGTAAATTAGCTGTGTAGGTTTGCAGTGAATAGATTAGAAGTACTCTTTGATGTTTGATTCTTATATTATTTTTTTCTTCATATGTTGAAAGGTGTTAGCACCGATCGATCTTGCGGTTATGACTTCCTACAATGACTCAGCTTCTGTTAGGGTCGACTCCGCAGTCAAGGAAGAGCGCGCCAGTGAGGACCCCTTGGGTGCACTCATTAAGGTGCAACCCTAGCTTGTCCTACTAAAACATTTTCAAGATCTGTCTAAGAAGAATCCGCCAGCTAAGGAGAGCGATGACCAGGTGTCATTGAGTCCACCCGGCATCCTTTCCGATAACGCTTACTCCTCCACCGTGGGGGATATCTGCACCTCTTTCAACTCCACGATCACTGGCTTAACTGACTACGCCTTGAAGTAGAGCTCCATTCTTGTAGTAGTCTGCTTGATATCTTGACGATGATGTAGGGATGTACCTATGTAGATGATGACGTCGACTTATATGACAACTTCTGACGCTTTTGGTATATGAATCATTAAGCCTTATATTGATTATGTCTTCGTGCATGTTTTTTTTTTAAAAGGGGGACTCCCTGGCCTCTACATCAGAACGATGCGTACAACCAACTTTATAAATAAGCAACTAGGTTCAACAAGGCCTTAAAGTCTGAAACAAAAGTAGAGGCAAACTCACAAAGAGCCAAAGGGCCAAAAACAGAAAAGCCAAAAAGGCCATAACCGGCTGACATAATAAATATAGGAAAACTAATTGCCTATCCTATTACATGACCGCCATCCAAACCGGTTGAAGATATCTCGTGCTACCATCTTTCACTGGATGGACCCAGTAACCAAACGCTCCCTAGCCTCCGTCGGAGTGAGTAGCGACCACATACGGATCAACGCAGTGGCGCGGAAGATAACCTGCAAAAAATGAATATTTGTTGTTTTGTTAAAAAGAAAATCATTTATGCAGTTCCAAATTGCCCATAATAAAGCACATACTCCTACGCGAATGTGTCTACCTGTTTCGGACCCTATCCCATTAAGCCACGTTCCAAATAACGTGCTGACAGAATTTGGAGGAGTAATGTTAAAGGCTATGTGCACCGTCCGCCACAAAACCTTGGCCAACGGGCACTCAAGAAAAAGGTGTTTGATAGTTTCATCCCGATCACAAAAACTACACCTAGTAGATCCTGTCCAGTTGCACTTTGCCAAGTTATCCTTAATTAATATGACTTGTTTATGTACAAACCACATAAACACTTTAATTTTCAAAGTAACTTGACTTTCCAAATATATTTGGAAGTAGGAATGGCGTTAGAGTTGATAACATCGAGATACATCGATTTAACTGTGAATTCTCCAGACCTAGTGAGCTTCCAGCGCAACTGATCGGGCTGTTGAGATAGCTGAATCTCCATCAGTCTACTCACTAAATGAAGCCACGGTTTCCAATGATATCCGGCAAGCGTCCTCCTAAAATGAATATTAAGGGGGATGGACTGAAGTATCTTGCAACATAAGCCTCATGTCGTTGAACAATGCTATAAAGGGACGGATACTGAAGCACGAGTGGCGTCTCTCCTAGCCAAGTATTCTCCCAGAAACGAGTGGTAGTGCCATTACCAATTATAAGACTGATTTGACTCTCATGAGCCCCTTCCAAAAAGGCGAATCCGCCGGTCTCACTGTCACCTAGGACAAAGTTTTGGACTACAGATACTTACTACAGAGAATCTGCGTCCATATGGCCTCAGTCTCAACCGATAACTTAGACAAGCACTTGCTGAGAAGACATCTATTCTTGACTTCAAGATTTTCAATGCCAAGACCCCCTTGGCCTTTTGGTCAATAAATAATATCCCATTTGGCGAGTCTATATATTTTTTTAGTTCATCACTCTGCAAGAAGAATCGGGATCGATAGAAGTCCAGCCTTTCCCTAACTCCAACTGAGACTTCGAAGAAAGACAAGAGAAACATAGGCATACTTGTGAGCACCGAATTAATAAGAATTAATCGGCCTCCGTATGACATGAGCTTGCCCTTCCAGCAACTCAGTTTCTTCTCAAAGCGATTCTCGATACACTTCTATTCTCGGTTTGTCAGCTTACGATGGTGAATAGGTATACCTAAGTAAGTAAAAGGTAAAGTCCCCAATTCGCACTCGAACAATTGCCTATAAGACTCTTTTTCCTCATTGACTCTACCAAAACAGAACAATTCGTTTTTATGAAAATTAATCTTTAACCCGGTCAATTGTTCAAATAAGCATAACACCAGCTTCATATTTCTCGCTTTTGCCAAGCCGTGCGCCATAAAGATGATCGTATCATCAACGTACTGTGGGATAGACACACCTCCATCAACTAGATGAGGCACCAAGCCACCCACCTGACCAGCCTCCTTAGCCCTTTCTATTAGAATTGCCAACATATCAACCATAATGTTAAACAAAATAGGAGACATCGGATCACCTTGTCTCAGACCCTTATGTGTCTGGAAATAATGACCTATGTCGTCATTCACTTTAATTCCAACACTCTTTTTTTGCGTGAAAGATTCTACCTGGCGTCGTTAGGCTTCATCAAAACCTTCCATACGTAAGGCCTGTTGAAGGAAAGGCCATTTAACTTTATTGTACGCTTTCTCGAAATCCATCTTGAAAACCACTCTATCTAGTTTTTTCGTGTGAATCTCGTGGAGCGTTTCATGAAGGACCACAACCCCTTTTAGGATGTTTCTGTCTGGCATGAAAGCAGTTTGGGAATGCTGCACCACAGAATGCGCAATCTGCGTGAGCCTATTGGTCCCAACCTTGGTAAATTTTTTGAAACTAACATTAAGAAGACAGATGGGCCTGAGAATAGATCACGGAACATCGATAACAAATCCCCCTTAATAATATGCCAACATTTTTTATAGAACTCCGCCGAAAATCCATCCGGTCCTGAAGCCTTATTGTTTTTCATCTGTGAAATGGCCTCAAACACCTCCTTCTCGGAAAAAGGGGCAACCAAAATATCATTCTCATCAGCAGCAAGTTAACGAATATCCTCAATCCTAGACTCATCAAGAGATACACAATTATCCTCTGGAGGCCCGAACAACTGCTTGTAGTATTCGCTTATGTATAATTTTAGGTTTTCCTGTCCTAAAATCGTTCCTTCATCTTGTTCAAGCTGAAAGATCCTCTTCTTTCTGTGGTTGCCATTGGCGATCATGTGAAAGAATTGAGTGTTCGCGTCCCCTTGAACAACTTTGCGAACCTTAGCCCGCAGTGCCCACTTTAATTCCTCTTCACGGAGAAGCTCTTTCAATCTCATCTCCGCCTCAAGCTTAGCATGAAGCTCCGAGGCTGGCAGAATTGTGGATTCGGCTTTTAAATCTAGGGACGGAATAAGTGTAAGAAGCCTTTCCTTTTCGACATTATAAATCCCATTAAGATGCTTAGCCCACCCACGCAAAAACTTCTCAAGTGCCTTATCTTATTCTGCCATCGCTCAACCGCAGTTCTGCCTCTTGCATCCTTAGCCCATTCCCTGGCTACGAGATCCAAGAAGCCTTCTCGTTCAAACCAAGCTAGTTCGAACGAAAAAGAGTTTTTGCTCCCCATGTGGGTTGCCTCACCAGAGTCCACAAATAAAGGCATGTGGTCTAAAATACCACGTAAAAGTGCCCGGACCGTTACAAAGGAAAACTTCTGTTCCCATTCGACGCTCGCTAGGACTCGATCCAGCTTTTCAAACGTCGGATTTGACAACGCGTTGGCCCAGATGAATTTTCTACCCGAAAGCTCTATCTCTCTCAGATGTCTTTGTGCATGTGTTTCTCTAACGCCTTGTTCTATGCTTTAATTAGTTTGATGAAGAACTTCAGACTTGTTATGATTCTTGTGCTTTGGCTCTGATGTGGCACGGTATGCGGACACATTTTGCTGCTTGTATATGTCTTTTCTTGTAGGTCTGATATGATTTGATCTTTGCCGAGTACACAACTGGGTAAATACTAATTGTCGAGAACAAAGCTCAGCGAATAGGCCAGGTGACCTGTTCTGGTAGCCTAATCCGAACTTTGCCGAGTACACAAAGAGGCATCTCAGCAAACCTTCGCTGCTGGGCACTTGCCTGAGCATGGAATCACCGAGAGGGCACACTCGGCAAAAACTGTACTCGGTAAAGATCGAGTTTGCCGAGATCAACCTGGCCAATCTCAGTAAATGTTGGATGCTACATGCCTTGCTCCTGGGCTTCCAAAAGTTCGTCGAGTCCCCATCCTTGGCTCTCGGCAAACTAGTCTACCACATGGTAGCCGCCATCTTCGTCCAGCCTGTTAAGTCCCTTTTTTTTTAGCCCCCCATTTTGTTCTTGGCACACACTCTGCCGAGTCCCCGATGGACGGCCCTCGGCAAAGTCGTCTTTGCCAGTAGGTTTCAGGCCGAGTATCCTTAGCAAATAATTACACTCGGCAAACTCTTGCCAAAACTCTCTGCCAAGTGTAAATGTAAAACGGCTTTCGCCGAGTTTTTTTGGGCTGGAGAAACTCAGAAATTCTATGATATGAACAATGCATTTTTTTGCCTCTAACCGCCTCTCATTTAACATCCTAATTTGAGTAATCATGCCTCTGCCCCTGATTAAAGCCAAAGCAACAGAAGAATAAAAGAAGGAAGAAATTAGAGAACACAAGAATAAATCTAAAAACTGTACTTTAAGACATAGCAATATACAAATTTAGGTGACAGTACTTTACAAAAAATCTAGGTAACCTAGAACTATAAAAAAATTGAATATACATCGGAATGCCAACTGGAGGCTGAGCTTCTTGGGGGCCTTAATTTAAAAAAAATCTAATTCATACTTTTATGTTTCATTTTTTTTGAAAAACAAAACATATACACAGAGACATAGTGTGCATGTGTGTAAATTTTCATGATGATATATGTTAAAATGAGATCTATATAAAAACAAAGCTAGGTGTGGGATTTCAACCTATGTATTGTTCATCCCGAAATTCCTAAATTTTATTTTTTATGAAGCCCGCAATTCAAAGTATTTCTTAATGCAATATTACATAGATATACATTACATCCTTGTATACGTGTATATTTGTTTCTAGAATTTTGAAACTAAAAAGTTTGATTTTTTTTGGAAAGTTAAGGCATCCATGCATGGAGCTCGTGCTCCAAAACGCCCTACTCAATATATATGTTTTATTCTTATAGAGAAGAAACCAAGGCCATCCCAAATAAGTACTTGCGTTTGAGCTAATTCACTAAAATTAAAATTTAAAGGAGGAAAAGAGACATGAGCTATCAGATTTTCCTCTTTTAAGAAGAAAAAGCCCGTCTGATTGTTCTAACAAAGAAAAAGAAAAAAAAACAATATAATGTGACATCTGATCTGAATACTAGATGAGATCGAGAAGAAATGTCATTAATTGGTTACATGAAACATATTCTTGAGATCGGCGACGTGCCACATAACGAACTTCCCCAAATTACAGCAGCTAGAAATATTGGCCACAACAGCCACACAAATTATGCAGAACTAA
Source organism: Triticum aestivum (assembly GCF_018294505.1). Lineage (NCBI taxonomy): Eukaryota > Viridiplantae > Streptophyta > Magnoliopsida > Poales > Poaceae > Triticum > Triticum aestivum. The sequence continues at coordinate 49,502,046 of NC_057809.1, read as the reverse complement.
GAACACAAATTACCAACAAGAGCATGGGGCATTAGAACAGCTACATTACATCAGACGTGCCACATAACGAACAAGTCTACCAGTGAGTACTACACAAAACTAAGAACACAAATTACCAACAAGCAGAGGGTATTAGAACAGTCACATGACATGCGTCAGTACGAGTCAGTATGAGACATCCAGACCCACAAGTTTCACCTCGGTCGCCTCCGGCCTCGGCCTCAGGGGGCTGGGAGGTGGTCAGGCGCGGCGCTTGGCCCTCTCCGGCGGGGACGGGGCAGACCGTGAGGGATGGCGCGGTGCTGGCTCCGGTAGGCGGTCGGTTTTGGGCGCTGGCTGCGGACGAGTCGGAGGTCGAGGAGGACTCGGATCCGGCGAGTAGGGAGGGGTTCCTGGCGCCGACGAGGCCGTCACTCGGCGACTTTGTGGCCTGTGCACTTACGTCGGGGCCCGGAGTCGTGAGAGCGCGTCGCCGCTTCGCTCCGGGAGGCCGGGGCTCGCGCGCAGTCGAGATCAGAGCTTGGCGACCCTCCACGTCGGCGGGCAGGGGCTCGCCGTCCTCTGGGGGTGCCGCGAGGGACATCCGTGTTAGGACGGCGGCGACGCTTCTCGCTCCGGTGGACTCGGAGGTGGAGTGGCCGTGCCTTACGTCGTCGGCGGGGGCCGGACGGGCGGCGGAGGAGGAGGCGGCGGCGCCGCAGGCTGCGGAGGGTGGCGCGGCGTCTCCGAGGCCTAGGGTTGGCAGCGTCGGGCCCGGGGCCGAGGTGGGCCAGCGGGGTCGCGGGCCGGCCCAGGAATCAGGTTCAGCAGGCGGTGAAGGGCCGCGCTCTGGAGGAGACAGCGAGTCCCGGGGGAAGGGAGGCCTGGCGATCAGTGGGCCAGTGGGTTACGTCCAGCCCATGGCGGGCCTGCCTCGGCCTTGGCCCAACCCCGGCTCCTATTTATGGGTGCGCCGCGGCTGCCTTGACCCCTCGCTAGGGTTTCCTGCATCAAGATCGGAGGTGCGGCGCTGGGCTCGCCGTGCCAGATCCATCCAACTCATTTCCCCACCCCCCCTCTCTCCATTTCTTTTGCGGCGGTGGTGATGAACGGGCGGCGCACGGAGAAGAGGCCTATGGAGCCCCCGATCTCAGATGGGGAGCGGCGCCGGGAGCGCGAGCTGCGGGAAAAGGCGAAGAAGGAGCAGCGAGCTAGGAATGGTGGCAGATCTGAGAGAAGCTATGAGCCGGAGGGGCGCGAGGGGGAGTGGGGTCCCCCTCCCCCATGGTGGATCCAGCAGCAGGAAAGAAGGAAGAAGAAGAAGGAGATGGCTCGGCGTCGGGAGCTGGAACGCAAGCCCGCGGATCTCCCCAGATATGGTGGTGGCCACGGAGATCCACTGGCCAAGAAGGCCCGGGCATCGTCCGATCCCTTGGCTGTGTCCCTCCCCCCGGGCGCGAAGGGCACCGTGGGCGAGCCCATTCCGGTGGAGGACGGGTCGGAGGTTATGGAAGTGGAATGTTTCAAGTGCGGGAGGCTTGGTCATTTCCAGTCCAAATGCAAATTCCAGCCTTTGTGTGTGCTCTGCAAGGAGGAGGGACATGCTTCCGCTCATTGCCCGACGAGGGGTCGGCAGCCTAGCCTACAGATTATGGGCAGTGCAATTTCAGGGGAGGGTTTTTTCTGCTTGCAGTTTGAAGAGGAGGAAGAGCTGGAGGGCCCTCGGCTCCCCTCGGTTGGAAACGCGGCAATCCTTTCCGCGGAGCCAGGCAGCCTCAACCTGCGGGTTCTCATTCAGGAGCTCAAACACATGGTCACGGGGGACTGGGACTGGCAAGTCACGCAAGTAGGCGAAGACGATTTCATGGTGGTGTTTCCCTCCGCGGACCTTCTTCACATGGCCCGGACCAGTGGCAAACTCTTCCTCTCCATCAACGACATCACTGCTAGGGTGCGGGATGTGGTCCATGAGGTGCTTCCACCAATGGTGATGCCAGAAGCTTGGGTGCGGCTCCATGGGATTCCTGAGAAGCATCGCAAGATTGAGCGCATCAAGGAGGCCTTTAAGATGCTGGGCCGACCTATTCTGGTTGATGAACTTTCCCTCATTAAGTTGGGTCCGGTGAGGATGAAATTGGCTTGCAAGTCGCCGGCAAAAGCTGAATGGCACGGTGGAGGTCTGGTTTAATCACGAAGGATATCAGATCAAGTTGGAGCTAGAACGGATGCCCAGAAGGTTGGGTGAGGGCGGTGGAGCCCCGGGGGCGGGCCCATCCGTTCCCCCGCCAGACAGCCAGCAGGGAAAGGGCGACCCTAGCAAGCAAGGGCCTTCCGCGGGCAAAGCCCCCAAGGCAGCTGCCATTGGGGCACCCATACCTGGGACGGGGGCGTCTCAGAAGGAGGCAGCCGGCTCCGGCGCGAAGGTGGGGGACCAAGATGTGGTGATGGGCGAGATGGCGGACGACCCCGAAGACAGCATCCAAGACACTTCTATCGACACCGAGACATGGGAAAAACTGGGTGTGATCGCGACTCAAGACACGGCTGTCAGCCTTCCCCCCCTCGCCCGCTCTCTGGATCCGTCTTTTGAGGTCCTGGGCTCTAGCCTGACAGCTCCATGTGCGCCTCTCCCTCTTGTGGCAAGGGGGTACGGGGCCATGCCGGGCTCCCCACCCCGAGGGGGGGGGAGGGCTCGGGGCTGGAATGCGTCCTCATGGACTCGGACCCAACTCCGGCCTCTGACAGGCGCCTGTCGAGTGGCTCTGGCCGACAGGCCAAGAAGACTGCGGGGAGGAAGGCGGGGAGCAAGACGGTGGTCTCGGAGGTTGCGGGGTCGGTTTCGGCGCTGGGAGGCGATTTGGGCGCGGCTCTGGTGGCGTCAGGGACGGCAGTCAAGGCCAAGCGTACTAGGGCAACTCCGGTGTCGTCTCGGGCTCCTAGCGCTCGCGCCAAGGCCAAGCTCGGAGACATGACCTCTCTGGAAAGTGCAAAGCTTCGTGCTGCTGACAAGAACATGGACACGACAGGTAACCTCCTCCCCTCCTTTAAGATTTTGAATGCTTTCTCTGATGAGCATCTCGCCGAGATTCTGCATGATAGTGGCGTAGCGCTAGACTCCTCGTCTATGGATTTGATTTCTTTATTGCGTGCGCGCGAAGAGGCCCAGGCTGCCCTCGCGGAAGCAGCTGCCAGGTGTGCGGCTGCTCAGGCGGTCGAAGCCACGGACGCAGCATCAGTAGGGGCTGATGCTGTCGACATGCCCATGGAGGGAGCTGAGGCCGAGGCGGCCTCGGTCTTGCCTTCTTCCAGTCGAAAGCCGGCTAGGAAGCGTGTGGCCAAGGCGGTCTCCTCCCGTGGAGTCCGCTTGCGTAACAGGATTATCTAATGCGTTATTTCTTCTGGAATATCCACGGATGCGGGCACGTGGGGCGTCGCACGCAGCTCCGCGAGTACATGTCCAAAGAACTCATTGACTTTGTGGCGCTCCAGGAGACTATTAAAGCCGATTTCTCCTTTAGAGACCTTTTGGCGTATGATCCGCTCCAGCGTTTTGATTGGTTCTGGATTCCGTCTGTCGGCCTCTCTGGGGGTCAACTGATGGGTTGCAACAAGGATGTGTGTGAGGTTATATCGTGGGAGGGCGGCACGTTCTATATAGCTGCCACTATCCGTCACCGGGTCTCCCAAGCTTCTTGGGTGATCGCGAGTGTTTATGGGCCGGCGGATCACGCGAGGTCCGCTATTTTCTTAGATGAAATTACAGCTATGGTGGGGGCCAAACAATCGTCCAACCTACCAGTGGTGGTAGGAGGTGATTTCAACTTGATCCGCTCGGGGCGGACAAAAGCAACAACAATATTGACTGGGCTAGGGTGTCCATGTTCAATAATGCCATTGCGTACGCTGCCCTTCGGGAGATCGCGCGTACTGGGGCCAGATACACCTGGACTAACAAGCAACGTGAGCCAATCAGATGTGTCCTGGACCGTGTCTTTTGCACTAGTGACTGGGAGGCGCTGTTTCCTCTCTGTACTTTAGTGGCGGAAACGCGCATAGGATCCGATCACGTCCCGCTGATTCTGTCCTCAGGGGAGGACAACGTGCGGCGTAGTCATAGATTCTTCTTTGAGACAGCTTGGTTCGAACATGAGGGTTTCAGCCAGCTAGTCACAAATCGCTGGGCCCAGATCGGCAACCAGTTGGGGCGTCAACGAGGACCAGTTGAGTTCTGGTCCTCAGCGGCTGCGACTTTGCGTGCTTTCCTTAGGGGCTGGGGAGCTAACCATGGTAGCGAGTCCAAAAGGGAGAGGGAGCGCATTACGGCAGATATAGCCCTCCTTGACTCGCAGGCCGATATTAGAACCTTCTCTGGTGACGAATGGGAGCTTAGATATTCTCTTGAACATCAGGTCCTGGCTATTCTCAGGGCGGAGGAGGAATACTGGCGCCGTAGGGGTGGTGTCAAGTGGGTAGTGAAAGGCGATGCAAACACAGGATACTTTCACGCTTACGCTAACGGTCGCAAACGGAAGAGCACTATCCTTAGGCTCCAATCAGAACGTGGGACGCTGATATCTCAGAACGATATAGCGAAATACATCTATAGCTTCTTCGTTGAGCTGTTGGGAACAGCTGAGGTGAAAAACCTAAGTCTTAGGGCAGACTTTTGGGGCATGCACGAACGAGTCTCGCAGCAGGAAAACGACGCCCTTATGGTGTCCTTTTCGGCCCAGGAGATTGATTGCGCGCTTGCGGGTATGAAGAACGACACGGCCCCAGGGCCTGACGGCTGGCCGGTGGAGTTTTTCAAGCGCTTCTGGCCGCTGCTTAGGGACTTATTCCAAGTGATCATAAACGGCTTCGCCCTAGGTACGGTTGACCTGTCTCGTCTGAATTACGGGGCCATCTGCCTAATCCCCAAGGTCAAAAGGGCAGAAGCTATTACACAGTTTCGGCCGATTACGCTCATCAATGTTCCCTTTAAATTGTGCGCCAAAGCTTATGCTTCTAGGCTAGCGACGGTCGCCCAACAAGTCATTAGTTCGAGCCAAACTGCTTTCCTGAAGGGTAGGAACATCCTGGAAGGGCCCATTGCTCTTACGGAGATTGTCCACGAGTTAAAATGCACACAGGAGCAGGGTGTCATCATTAAGTTAGATTTCGAAAAAGCTTATGACCGTGTAAATTGGGAGTTTATTCGCGAGGTCTTCCTCAAAAAGGGTTTTGAGGCAGGGTTTGTTCACCGGATCATGAGCCTGATCTCGAGTGGCAACACCTCGGTCATTGTTAATGGCGAGATGGGGAAATATTTCCGTAACAGGAAAGGGCTTAGACAGGGCGATCCCATATCCCCACTTGTCTTTAATTTTGTGGCAGATGCAATGGCAACCATGTTGACCAAGGCCAGGGAGGCCGGTCACATCAAGGGGTTAGTATCACACCTCATCCCGGGTGGAGTGACTCACTTACAATACGCAGACGACACCCTGCTGTTGTTTAAGCCAGATGATCACAGTATCGCTTCGATTAAACTTTTGCTACTAGCCTTCGAGCTCCTCTCCGGACTCAAAATCAACTTTACAAAGAGCGAGGTCATAACCATGGGGATGGACGACCAGCAAAGCTTACGTACCGCAAACCTCCTTAATTGCAAGCTAGGGAGCTTTCCAATTAAGTACCTAGGGCTTCCAATCTCCAACCGCAAACTTTCGATACTAGAATGGGAGCCCCTGTACGGGAAAGTGGCTAATAGGGTAAGCCCATGGCGAGGGCGCTTCATGTCCTCCGCTGCAAGGCTCATTCTCACAAACTCGAGCCTCTCTTCCCTTCCCCTCTTCACTATGGGGATGTTTTTGCTTGCCGATGGGGTACATGCCAAGCTAGACACGCCTAGATCCAGGTTCTTCTGGGAAGGAACTGGCATCAAAAGAAAGTACCACCTCGTCAAGTGGGCGGCGGTTTGTAGGCCTAAGAAATTTGGGGGATTGGGAATCCTAAATTCCAAACTTATGAATGTTGCCCTTCTAGCCAAATGGTGGTGGCGGTTGACCCAAGATGAGTCGGGGCTCTGGGCAAAGCTGCTTAAAGCCAAGTACTTCCCGCATGGGAACCCATTCACAGCCTCGGCCAACGGATCCGTGTTTTGGAGAGGGATTCAAGCGGTGCGGCCTGCTTTCGATTTAGGGGCCAATTTCCAGACCAACAACGGACTATCCACTAGGTTTTGGCTTGATCACTGGCTGGGCGATTCCCCCCTTTGGCAAAGCCATCCCTCCTTATTCAGGATCGCCACAGATACTAACATCCTAGTTGGGGAGGTGTTACATGTAGACCCGCCGGCGATCCACTTTATGAGGGCCCTAACAAACGAAGAGCGCATCTCTTGGGACGGGCTGTCCCAGCAATTAGGCGCCCATCGCCTTCGGGCGGGGGCTGACACTGTCAAGTGGAGTTTGACAGCATCCGGGAAATTTACAGTGAAGTCCTTATGTAACAAGCTAACTGGAGGGCCAGTGCTTGACATAGCAAAGGGTCTGTGGAAGGCAGGCCTGCCCCTGAAGATCAAGATCTTTATGTGGCAAATGCTCAGGAATAGGCTGCCTACTTCGGACAACATAGCCAAACGGAATGGTCCGACCGACGGCACATGCGTGATCTGTGGGCAAGGGGAAGACGCGAATCATGTTTTCTTCCGGTGCCACCTGGCCAGGTTTATGTGGAGTGCAGTTCGGGAGGCCTTCCACATAGACTGGAACCCCGTTTCGGGGACACAATTGGTATCGATTCTAAAATCCACTAAGGGGACCTCTAGCAGAATCGCCTGGCGTTGCGTAGGGGCGTTACTATGGGCAGTTGGATGACGCGAAACAAAATTACGATTGAAAAGAAATTTCCTAACCACCCTGCAGACATGATCTTCAAATGCCACCTATTTTTGCAGATGTGGACACCGCTGGGGAAGGAGCGCGATGCTGAGCGCATGACAGAAGCCATGGAGCGTATCAAGTCAACTCAGACGAGGGCAAGACAAAACATGACGAGTTGATGATGCTTTTGGAACCTCCTGCGGTGTTTAGTAGTTTAGGTCATTGCTCTTGCTGATTCGTCATGGTGATTATGTAGCGATGCACCTTGCTTTTGCTGCCCTGAGGGGTGTGTTGCTGAACCTGTTACTGTGTAACCGTTAAACCTAGATGCCTTTCGGGCTTTATTAATTTAAAGCCGGACGCTTCTAGCGTCTTCGTTCTAAAAGAACAGTCACATTACATCAGCTAGCTAGAAACATAAACCATCAGCCGTGCAAAAGTCACTCCGACCAGTGAGAATAAGAACTTCGACCACCGTACCTAGTTTCGATCCTGAGCATCAATGGCCACCAGGACCTTTCTGAACTTCGCACTTGACCTTCTTGAACATCGCCGGCGACGTTGCCGTTGACAGAGCCAACTCTAGCCGGCAGATCGCGTCCAGCCTGTGCTTCTTGTGGTGTGGCTGGTACATGACCTCGCCGACAAGCTTCACCTCGAGCTGGAACTCCCCCGCTTCGGACTGCTGGAGGAAGTCGGCCACTCCTGCGCTCCCCAGCGCGACGCTCGCGCTGTCGGCCGCCGCCGTGGCGCGGTACACTTCCCTGCGCCGCGGTCGGACCACGGCCCCTGCGGTCGCCAGTCCGACGCGGGCGAAGCGGGCGCCGTCGAAGAGCAGATCCGCGTAGAGCGGCGCGGTGTGTTCGGCGGGCATGATCAAATTCCCGTTGTGGACGGCGACGGCGATGGAGATGTCGTAGGCGAGCGCAGTGGCCGTGGCGTTCTTGTCGGCGAGGGCGAGGCGGGAGAGGGCCGCGTCCTCCACGCTGATGCCGACGCGGCGGGGGACGAGGGCGATGACGAGCAGCGTGACCACGGCGGCGAGGACGGCGAAGATCACGAGACCACAGACGATGCGGAGGAGTGCCTTGCCGCTGATGGCATCCGAGAAGCAGACGAAGCAGAAGCACGGCTCATCGCAGCAGTCGAAGCACTCATCGCAGCAGTCGCCACAGTCAAGGTCGCCACAGTCGCCGCAGTCGATGGCGCCACAGTCGAAGTCGCCCATCCTTGCAAATTATGTTGTGAGCAGCAGAGCTAGCAGCAGAGTGCGGACGCGAGGACTGGGATTGTGGGGTTGCTTGGCATATATAGCGCTGGGAGTGGAGACCGCATATGCCCACGCAGCGCAGCGCTTCTTCTTTTTCTTTTCTGTTTTGCAATCAAGGAGCTTTACTTACTGGGTGTGTCTAAGGCACATCTAGATGTGCTCTAGTTATTACACATCTAAGTGAGTGAATCAAGCATAAAAAAAAGAAAAAATAAAAAAAAATATTCACACGAATCTTAATGTAAGATCAATGACATATGACTTAGATGTGTAATACTTATGACACATCTAGATATGCTTTAGCAAAACTGTTACTTATTACAAAACCAAATTATATAAAGGTAATATGTACAATATAGGAGAAAGTGCATTTTATGCCCGCTATGCATGGAAAATTTACCCCCCCCCCTCTAGTCGACGATGCCGAATGTTGTTGCCGAGCTTTGCCAAGCTCTAAACCCTAGCTCTACCTCTCTCTCTCGCTGCACGTTGCTCACTCTCTGTGCTCGAACGACAGAAGGAGGAGGAAGAAGAATATCGGTGGAGGCAGCGGACACAGAGGTTTTTCCGGCGCACAAACGCCATTTTCTTTCCCTCAAGCACGAACTCGACGTGTCGTCGAGCTACACAGAGGTGTGGGGGATTTATATATACCCACGAGCACTGACATGCCAGGCCTCGCCTACACGCACTCGCTCCCCCCACTCGCCACGCCCCGCACGCTCCGGATCGCGCCCGCGCATTGCACAAGCACATGGTCGCCGCAGCCTCCTCACGCGCCCGATGCGGTCTCCTCCCTTGGACCCTTGCTAACTAACCCGCGTGGCCTCGCGCACACACGCGCTAGCTCACACACACACACCTACGCTCAGGCGCGCATGCACGCACCCGAGCCCTGTCACGGCCTAACCCGACGCGACCACCGCGCACACACACACGCACGCCGCGTCCCGGGCTTGCTGTGGCTTATTGCCCAACACCGAAGACATGGGCCAACATCAGGAGCGACAAGGACGAGCGTCTACGCCGGCTAGGCCAAGCCAGGACATCGCGGGAGATGGAGGCAACAGTG
>NC_057809.1:49437293-49492460 GCF_018294505.1 Triticum aestivum | reverse complement strand
AGCACGTCGGCGGGGGAGGTCGAGGGGAGGGCAAGGCGGTGCACAGTAGTAGCTTTGGCAATGATGGCTCCATAGTCAAGATCTGAAGGCCTCGTGCTGGCAATGTGGCCCTTCCTTCGGGTTGGGTTGGTCCCTTGATGTCTCCGGTGGCACGGGGCGAGGATTCAAGCGAATGTTGTATCCTTTAGCGCCGGCGACATTGATGCCTACATGTGTCACTTATCTCTTGGTGGCGTCGTTGCAGGTATACTCTCCGTGTTAGGGTTGTAGGTGAAAACCCTAGCCTGTCAATTCGGTTTTTCGGGCTAGAGTAGACACGTACGTTTAGATAAAGATAACCATATATATATATTAGCAGTGGAGCTAGAGGGAAAATCCATAAAGGCCAAACGTGATAAAGGCATCAGTTGATGGGGGACCACGTAGAGATGGCCGGCGACTACCACGGGGATACCCAAAAGTAGGTTTGTAGGGTTAGAGTAGACACGGTTGCGTAGATTCCTGACATCTATTCAAGCGGTGATGTTAGGGTTTCTTGTCGTGCGGCGAGATTTATTGTTAGGTGCTTCAGATCTACTCAAGGGTTCAATCAACGACGACTACTGTGGCTCCAGGGCGCTGCTCCTTAGGAGCACGTGTACAAAGACTTCTTCGCTATCATCGGCAAAGTGAAGCCGGCTCCGGTAGAGGAGCGGCATCAACAGCTCTTCCTAGCGGCGGTATTGGTCGTTCGGTGGTCTCGCAGTCTTGATGTAGTTTTTATTACGGTTGTGGTGCTTTGTGGTTCCGTTGAACTTTGATAATAGATCATGATTATTTCTGCAAAAAAAAAGAAGTAGGCACAAACGTTTAGATTGACGGTGTGATTTTTTGATTTACTAAATTAAAGGTTAGATACTTCTGATTTTTATGAGAATTTTTATCATATTTTTCCCTTTTCTTGTTAACCCGTCATGCACTTTTAATGTATAATAATAGATAGATGCACAGGAGGTTGTAGAGCATCATGGCTTCCGTGACGACAGAAAATCTTCGTTTTTCATTGACTGAATAGATTGGCTGAAATTCACCATACCGTGTCCTTGAAACTAAAAGTTGGTATCTTGTAATGGCTTTTTGATATGCAAACGTTGAATAGCATACCACCTCTGTGATGGTGAATTTTTCTTTGAACTGGATGTGCAATGGTGTTTTACGAAATTACAGTTGACTATTATGGGTCACTCAGCTGGAACATGTTTTTGATAAAGGGCATTTTTATTAACTCATAATGTAACATCAAGTGGATACAAAAGCATAATGAACGACATCCCCCGGATTCTCAGTACAATTGAGAAGGATGCTGACGTATTGGCATGTGGCCACGTCAGAATATTGCACGTACTTGGACACCAGAGGCTTATTACAAAGGACACTGCTTAAGCCCGGTTTATACCAAAAAGACTGAATACCTTAAAGAGTGTTCGGCGTCGCGAGTTTGACCTTATATGCATTAGCTCCGAATCATGTCTTTGATCAAATGTTGGGTTTGCCCGGCTCCTGTGTTTTGCTGCCTTACGTTCCGCTCTATCGGCTAAGGTGGCACCAGGAGAACTACTGCGATTGTGCCATGATTCATCCGGACGAGCACATCAGTAGAGAAAGCCGAAAACTGACTGTCATGATATAGCGTGAGACTGGTCAACCACTCGATGACCTAGCGGAATCTTCGGGATTCCTCCGCTTTAATGAAGGGCCATTTCCCGGCCAGGCATGTACGCACCCCGAATTCGGATGAGTGCGGAGCCACCAGGGGCTATATAGTAGCCCCAATGTCAAACTCCTCTGGCTAAGTGAAAGTGTTAAAACATTATAGTCCGATTGCCTAGTTCGCCGCGCTATCACCTCCTTAATGAATCAACACGTTGGATCAAGTGTGAACATGCGTCTTCTGCGAACACCCCTGCATTATATGCGTGGGGGCTGAAGCCAACGACTGCCATCTTTCAGGTTATATACATATATACATAAACGGCCGCACAGGAGGCATCATAGTACTTTCGGGCAAAAGTATAAATACAGCCTTGATAAACTCAATAAAACATTGTTTTTACAATGGGAATACATGTCACTCAAACATAATATTCTTCGAGCACTGAGCCTCTATCGAACGAGCGCCTTCAAGAACTCTTCAAAGTAGTGCTCGGCAGCTACTCGGCCTATGGCCGAACCCTGTGCCGCAACAGTGGTGGCATCCATCTCCGCCCAGTATGTTTTGACACGGGCAAGGGTCATCCGCGAGCCTTCTATGCACGCCGACCTTTTTACAGCATCGATGTTCGGCACAGCACCAAGGAATTGTTGCACTAAGCCAAAGTAGCTATTCGGCCTTGGCCCTCTCGGCCACAGATGATCCACAACGGACCTCATGGAAAATCCGGATAATCTATGGAGCTCGGTCCACTCGGCCATTTGCTCATTCAACAGCAACGGACGGGCTGGAGCATGAAACTGTGACCAAAACAGTTTTTCCACTTCGTGATCTTTCCGATCCTTGAAGTACTCGGCCGCATCAGCAGCACTCTTGCAGCCAAATCCACGTAGGCATCCGCAGAACTCCATAGACGGTCCAGAGGTGCATACTTCGGATCCCCGAACTTAGTCCGCAACAAGAAGGGCTTTCCGGATACAATATCCGTAGCTTGATGCAGCTCCTCCTTCGTCGCTCGAATTGGGGAGCGGGCTTCCTTGGCAGCCACCCGGGCGTTTTCCAGACCCGTCGCCTTCGCCCGGTTTTCTTTTTCAAGAAGCTGGTAACGGTCAGCAGCATCTTTTAACTCTATAGCCATCTTGGCTATTTTTTCCTTGCTCTCGCAATGCGCGGCCTGTTCGGCCCTTAACTTCCCGGCTGCCTTTAAAGCTACCGCATTGCTGCTCCTGGCTTGCTCCTTGGCTCGGGCAAGCTCCGCCCGAAGGGTCTCCACGATGGCAGCTCCATCTGCAGTCACAACATATTAAAGATACTGGCATCATGCTGCTCTTATTACTTGACAATCACCAGAAAAATCACCTACCCTGTGCCTCGTCAAGCCGCTTGTTGACAAGCACGATATCGGCATCTACCGCATCTAGCTGCCGCTTTAGTTCGGCAAACCCATCAGTCCGGCTAGCCACCGGAGCTTCAACCACCTGTGCATACAGGCGGTCTGGTTATTACCTGGGACTATGATCCTCTGTTTTCCGCTGTTTTCGACGACAACCAGAGTCTCAGGAGCTACTATCTACACAGGACACATCTAAAAATATGCGGTAGTGTCAAAAATGTACATCATTTCACGTACCTCGAATCCTTTCAGCAAACTCATAAAAGCTTTGTGCAAACCACTTTCGGCGGATGAAATCCTTTCAATTACCGTACCCATTAGCGTACAATGCGCTTCCGAGACGACAGCTTTCCCCAGAAGATCCTTCAGTGAGTCTGACCGCACACAGTACAGACCCTTGCTGTCGCTCTCCTCAGGAGCCGGATACTGGGGATGCTGGGCAGCCAAAGGGTTATCCTCTGGCGATATTGGATCCGGAGATACCCTTCGCGACGACACTTCAAGGTCGCCCGCTTCTTGAGCTGGGGAGTCCGGGGGAGGCGTTTCGCTCTCCATCATCTTCGGAAGAAGATCCCCCGAAGATGAACTCTGTCGAGAAGGGTTGCGATCCAGACTACAATTTACAAGCATCAGTTATTATCTTCGGAAGTAAGGTAGGATATCTTCACTATTAAGTACTTTTTGATTACTTACACCTCGGTAGAGGGTTGATCCCCGCGCGGACATTGTGCGGCAAGGATACCCTCCGAGGCAGGACCCTCTGGCGGAGATTTCTTCTCCCGTTTGGAAACCATAGTTTCCGGATTTTTCAGAGGTAGTCCTCTTCCTTCCCCGGGGAGAGAGAATGTCAGATTCTTCCCCTTGGTTATCCTCCCTCGCGGAGGCGCTCATTCCCTCGATTGGAATAGGTAGCGATGGAGGCCCGCTTTCGCCCTCTTTATTCCCCCCTTTATCTTCCTTTGAGGGCACTAGACAAGGTGCTGGCTCGAGCATCTTTTTCAGCACCGGATTGTCCAAGCCTTCAGGAAGGGGGACCGAACACCGGATCATCTTTTTCTTTGTTATCCAATCTTGGTCAAAGAGCGATTCTTCAGAATGATGTCATGATAAATAAAAGGATAGTGTGTTCGGCCATGGGATTACTTACTTGGGCAGCGGGACGGTCGCAGCTCAGACTCATGTCCTCGGTAGTGTCCGGACACTCTATTTGGGGTCCGAAGAACGATTTGTACATCTCATTGTGCGTCATGCCAAGGAAATTCTGAATAGTGCGCGGTCCTTCCGGGTTGAATTCCCACATGCGGAGGGGCCGGCGTTTGCAAGGCTGGACTCGACGAACCAGCATAACTTGCATTACCATAACCAGACTGAAATCTCCCTCGAAGAGATCTCGGATACGGCTCTGTAGTATTGGCACGTCCTTGGCTGGACCCCCAGCTCAGCCCCCTGCTGATCCATAACATCAGTTGTGGTGGAGGGCCCGAGCGAAAGGTGGGGGCAGCTACCCACTTGGCACTTCGGGGAGCTGTGACGTAAAACCACCCCCGTTGCCACAATTCGGACACCTTTGGAAAGAAACCCTCTGTCCAAGGAGCGTCAGCAATTTTGCTTATTAGAGCACCTCCGCATGCTGCGTACTGCCCCTCGACCATCTTCGGCTTCACATCGAAGGTCTTGAGCCACAGGTCCAAGTGAGCGGTAATGCGGAGGAAGGCCTCACAAACGACAATAAATGATGAGATGTGAAGAAGGGAATCCGGGGCCAGATCGTGAAAATCCAGCCCATAATAGAACATAAGACCCCTAACAAAGGGATCCAGAGCGAGGCCTAATCCTCGGAGGAAGTGCGAGACGGACACAACGCTCTCGTTGGGTTCGGGAGTAGGGACGACCTACCCTCGGGCGGGCAGCCTATGCGAAATTTCGGCGGTCAGATATCTGGCCTCCCTCAACTTCTTGATGTCCTCCTCCGTGACGGAGGAAGGCATCCACCGGCCTTGAAGGCTGGATCCGGACATGATTGAAGGTCCGAAGCACCTGACCTGGGCTTTGGGTGTTAGAACTCGAGGCGGGAGAAGGATTGGATTGAGCACGGGAGGGAAAAAAGAAAAAGCCTTGTCCCTTTATAAAGGAGATGAATATCAGGCGTCCTCCTCGTGGCCATTCGAGACTTACCTACGATCTAGGAGTCATACCAACAAGCACGGGAGGTGCCGTAGTTTCGGTGCTTGATCGGTCGGGCCGTGAATATGTACGACTACATCAACCGCGTTGTGCTAATGCTTCCGCTGTCGGTCTACAAGGGTACGTAGATCACACTCTCCCCTCTCGTTGCTATGCATCACCTTGATCTTGCGTGTGCGTAGGAAATTTTTGAAATTACTACGTTCCGCAACAGTGGCATCCGAGCCTAGGTTTTATGTGTTGATGTTATATGCACGAGTAGAACACAAGTGAGTTGTGGGCGATATAAGTCATACTGCTTACCAGCATGTCATACTTTGGTTCGGCGGTATTGTTGGACGAAGCGGCCCGGACCGACATTACGCGTACGCTTACGCGAGACCGGTTCTCCCGACGTGCTTTGCACAAAGGTGGCTAGCGGGTGTCAGTTTCTCCAACTTTTGTTGAACTGAGTGTGGCTACGCCCGGTCCTTGCGAAGGTTAAAACAGCACCAACTTGACAAACTATCGTTGTGGTTTTTGATGCGTAGGTAAGAACGGTTCTTGCTAAGCCCGTAGTAGCCACGTAAAACTTGCAACAACAAAGTAGAGGACGTCTAACTTATTTTTGCAGGGCCTGTTGTGATGTGATATGGTCAAGACGTGATGAAATATAAGTTGTTGTATGAGATGATCATGTTTTGTTGAAGTTATTGGCAACTGGCAAAATCCTTATGGTTGTCTCTCTATTGCATAAGATGCAAGCGCCCAATAATTGCTTTACTTTATCGCTATGCGATAGCAATAATTGCAAGAGCAATTGTTGGCGAGACGACCATGTGACGACACATTGATATAGATCAAGATGATGGAGATCATGGTGTCATGCCGGTGACGATAGAGATCATGCCAGTACTTTGGAGATGGAAATCCAAGGCACAAGATGATGATGGCCATATCATATCACATATTTTGATTGCATATGATGTTTATCTTTTATACATCTTATTTTGCTTAGTTTGACGGTAGCATTTTAAGATGATCTCTCACTAATTATCAAGAAGTGTTCTCCCTGAGTATGCACCATTGCGAACGTTCTTCGTGCTGAGACACCACGTGATGTTCGGGTGTGATAGGCTCTATGTTCAAATACAACGGGTGCAAAACAGTTGCACAGGCGGAATACTCAGGTTAAACTTGACGAGCCTAGCATATACAGATATGGCATCGGAACACGGAGACTGAAAGGTCGAGCGTGAATCATATAGTAGATATGATCAACATAGTGATGTTCACCAATGAAACTACTCCATCTCACGTGATGATCGGAGATGGTTTAGTTGATTTGGATTACGTGATCACTTAGAGGATTAGAGGGATGTCTATCTAAGTGGGAGTTCTTAAGTAATATGATTAATTGAACTTTAATTTATCATGAACTTAGTCCTGGTAGTATTAGCATATCTATGTTGTAGATCAATAGCTCACGTTGTTGTTTTCATATGTTTATTTTGATATGTTCCTAGGGAAAATTGTGTTGAAAGATGTTAGTAGCAATGATGTGGATTGGATCCATGATCTGAGATTTATCCTCATTGTTGCACAGATGAATTATGTCCTTGATGCACCGCTAGGTGACAGACCTATTGCAGGAGCAGATGCAGACGTTATGAACGTTTGGCTAGATAAATATAATGACTACTTGATAGATTAGTGCACTATGCTTAACGGCTTAGAATCGGGACTTCAAAGACGTTATGAACGTCATGGACCATATGAGATGTTCCAGGAGTTGAAGTTAATATTTCAAGCAAATACCCAAGTTGAGAGATATGAAGTCTCCAACAAAGTTCTATAGCTAAAAGATGGAGGAGAATCGCTCAACTAGTGAGCATGTGCTCAGATTGTCTGGGTACTACAATCGCTTGAATCAACTGGGAGTTAATCTTCCAGATAAAATAGTGATTGACATAATTCTCTAGTCACCATCACCAAGTTAGTAGAACTTCGTGATGAACTATAATATGCAAGGGATAACGGAAACGATTCCCAAGCTCTTCGTGATGCTAAAATCAACGAAGGTAGAAATCAAGAAAAACATCAAGTGTTGATGGTAGACAAGACCACTAGTTTCAAGAAAAGGGCAAAAGGAAGAAGGGGAACTTCAAGAAGAACGGCAAGCAAGTTTCTACTCAAGAGAAGAAACCCAAACCTGGACCTAAGCCTGAAACTGAGTGCTTCTACTGCAAAGGGACTGGTCACTGGAAGCGGAACTACCCCAAGTGATTGGCGGATAAGAAGGATGGCAAAGTGAACATAAGTATATTTGATATACATGTTATTGATGTGTACTTTACTAGTGTTTATAGCAACCCCTCAGTATTTGATACTAGTTCAGTTGCTAAGAGTAGTAACTCGAAACGGGAGTTGCAGAATGAACAGAGACTAGTTAAGGGTGAAGTGATGATGTGTGTTGGAAGTGGTTCCAAGATTGATATGATCATCATCGCACACTCCCTATACTTTCGGGATTAGTGTTGAACCTAAATAAGTGTTATTTGGGGTTTGCGTTGAGCATAAATATGATTTGATCATGTTTATTGCAATACGGTTATTCATTTAAGTAAGAGAATAAATTGTTGTTCTGTTTACATGAATAAAACCTTATATGGTTACACACCCAATGAAAATGGTTCGTTGGATCTCGATCGTAGTGATACACATATTCATGATATTGAAGCCAAAAGATGCAAAGTTAATTATGATAGTGCAACTTATTTGTGGCACTGCCGTTTAGGTCATATTGGTGTAAAGCGCATGAATAAACTCCATGCTGATGGGCTTTTGGAATCACTTGATTATGAATCAGTTGATGCTTGCGAACCATGCCTCATGAGCAAGATGACTAAGACTCCGTTCTCCGAAACAATGGAGCGAGCGACAGATTTGTTGGAAATCATACATACTGATGTATGTGGTCCGATTAATATTAAGGCTCGTGGCAGGTATCATTATTTTCTGATCTTCACAGATGATTTGAGCAGATATGGGTATATCTACTTAATGAAACACAAGTCTAAAATAGTTGAAAAATTCAAAGAATTTCAGAGTAAAGTGGAGAATCATCGTAACAAAAATGAAACTTTCTACGATATGATCGCAGAAGTAAAATATTTGAGTTACGAGTTTGGCCTTCAGTTAAAAACAATGTGAAATAGTTTCACTACTCACGCCACCTGGAACACCACAGCATAATGGTGTGTCCGAACGTCATAACCGTACTTTATTAGATATGGTGCGATCTATGATGTCTCTTACCGATCTACCACTAGCGTTTTGGGGTTATGCATTAGAGACAGCTGCATTCACGTTAAATAGGGCACCATCTAAGTCCGTTGAGACGACACAATCTGAACTGTGGTTTGGCAAGAAACCAAAGTTGTCATTTCTTAAAGTTTGGGGTTGTGATGCTTATATGAAAAAGTTTCATCCTAATAAGATCAAACCCAAATCGGAGAAATATGTCTTCATAGGATACCCAAAGGAGACTGTTGGGTACACCTTCTATCACAAATCCGAAGGCAAGACTTTTGTTGCTAAATTCGGAGTTTTTCTAGAGAAGGAGTTTCTCTCGAAAGAAATGAGTCGGAGGAAAATAAAACTTGATGAGGTAACTGTACCTGCTCCCTTATTGGAAAGTAGTTCATCATAGAAATCTGTTCCTGTGATTACTACACCAATTAGTGAGGAAGCTAATGATGATGATCATGTAACTTCAGATCAAGTTACTACCGAATCTCGTAGGTAAGCCAGAGTGAGATCCGCACCAGAATGGTACGGTACTCCTGTTCTGGAAGTCATGTTACTAGACCATGACGAACTTGCGAACTACGAGGAAGCGATGATGAGCCCAGATTCCGCGAAATGGTTTGAGGCCATAAAATCTGAGATATGATCCATGTATGAGAACAAAGTATGGACTTTGATGGATTTGCCCGATGATCGGCAAGCCATAGAAAATAAATGGATCTTCAAGAGGAAGACGGACACTGATAGTAGTGTTACTATCTACAAAGCTAGAATTGTCGCAAAAGGTTTTCGACAAGTTCAAGGTGTTGACTACGATGAGATTTTCTCACTCGTATCTATGCTTAAGTCTGTCTGAATCATGTTAGCAATTGCCGCATTTTATGAAATCTGGCAAACGGATAAACAAAACTGCATTCCTTAATGGATTTACTAAAGAAGAGTTGTATACGATGCAACTAGAAGGTTTTGTCGATCCTAAAGGTGTTAACTAAATATGCAAGCTCCAGTGATCCATCTATGGACTGGTGCAAGAATCTTGGAGTTGGAATATACGCTTTGATAAGTTAATCAAAGCATATAGTTTTATACAGACTTGCGGTGAAGCCTGTATTTACAAAAAAGTGAGTGGGAGCACTACATCATTTCTGATAAGTATATGTGAACGACATATTGTTGATCGGAAATAATGTATAACTTTTTGGAAAGCATAAAGGAATATTTGAAAGGAGTTTTTCAAAGAAAGACCTCGGTAAAGCTGCTTACATATTGAGCATCAAGATCTATAGAGATAGTCAAGACGCTTGATAAGTTTTTTCAATGAGTACATACCTTGACAAGATTTTGAAGTAGTTCAAAATGGAACAGTCAAAGAAAGAGTTCTTGCCTGTGTTGCAAGGTGTGAAATTGAGTAAGACTCGAAGCCCGACCACGGCAGAAGATAGAAAGAGAATGAAAGTCATTCCCTATGCCTCAGCCATAGATTCTATAAAGTATGCCATGCTGTGTACCAGATCTGTTGTATACCCTACACTGTGTTAAGCGAGGGAATACAATAGTGATCTAGGAAGTAGATCACTGGACAGCGGTCAAAATTATCCTTAGTGGAATAAGGATATGTTTCTCGATTATGGAGGTGACAAAAGGTTCGTCGTAAAGGGTTACATCGATGCAAACTTTGACACTGATCCAGATGATTCTAAGTCTCAATCTGGATGCATATTGAAAGTGGGAGCAATTAGCTAGAGTAGCTCCATGCAGAGCATTGTTGACATAGAAATTTGCAAAATACATACGGATCTGAATATGGCAGACCCGTTGACTAAACTTCTCTCACAGGCAAAACATAATCACACCTTAGTACTCTTTGGGTGTTAATCACATAGCGATGTGAACTAGATTATTGACTCTAGTATAACCTTTGAGTGTTGGTCACATAACGATGTAAACTATTGGTGTTAAATCACATAGCAATGTGAACTAGATTATTGACTCTAGTGCAAGTGGGAGACTGAAGGAAATATGCCCTAGAGGCAATAATAAAGTTATTATTTATTTCCTTATTTCATGATAAATGTTTATTATTCATGCTAGAATTGTATTAATCGAAAACATAATACATGTGTGAATACATAGACAAACAGAGTGTCACTAGTATGCCTCTACTAGACTAGCTCGTTAATCAAAGATGGTTATGTTTCCTAACCATAGACAAAGAGTTGTTATTTGATTAACGGGATCACATCATTAGGAGAATGATGTGATTGACATGACCCATTCCATTAGCTTAGCACCCGATCGTTTAGTATGTTGCTATTGCTTTCTTCATGACTTATACATGTTCCTATGACTATGAGATTATGCAACTCCCGTTTGCCGGAGGAACACTTTGTGTGCTACCAAACATCACAACGTAACTGGGCGATTATAAAGGAGCTCTACAGGTGTCTTCAAAGGTACATGTTGGGTGGGCGTATTTCGAGATTAGGATTTGTCACTTCGATTGTCGGAGAGGTATCTCTGGGCCCTCTCGGTAATGCACATCACATAAGCCTTGCAAGCATTGCAACTAATGAGTTAGTTGTGAGATGATGTATTACGGAACGAGTAAAGAGACTTGCCGGTAACGAGATTGAACTAGGTATTAAGATACCGACGATCGAATCTTGGGCAAGTAACATACCGATGACAAAGGGAACAACGTATGTTGTTATGCGGTCTGACCGATAAAGATCTTCGTAGAATATGTGGGAGCCAATATGAGCATCCAGGTTCCGCTATTGGTTATTGACTGGAGACGTGTCTCGGTCATGTCTACATTGTTCTCGAACCCGTAGGGTCCGCACGCTTAAGGTTTTGATGATAGTTATATTATGAGTTTATGCATTTTGATGTACCGAAGTTTGTTCGGAGTCCCGGATGTGATCACGGACATGTCGAGGAGTCTCGAAATGGTCGAGACATAAAGATTGATATATTGGAAGCCTATATTTGGATATCGGAAGTGTTCCGGGTGAAATCGGGATTTTACCGGAGTACCGGGAGGTTACCGGAACCCCCCGGGAGGTATATGGGCCTTAGTGGGCTTTAGTGGAAGAGAGGAGAGGTGGCCAGGGCTGGGCCGCGCGCCCCTCCCCCCTAGTCCGAATAGGACAAGGAGAGGGGGGCGGCGCCCCCCCTTCCTTCTCTCTCTCCTCTTTCCCCCTCCCGAATCCTATTCCAACTAGGAGATGGGGGGAATCCTACTCCCGGTGGGAGTAGGACTCCTCCTGGCGCGCCCTCCTCCTGGCCGGCCGCACCTTCCCCCGCTCCTTTATATACGGGGGCAGGGGGCACCCCTAGACACACAAGTTGATCCACGTGATCATATTCTTAGCCGTGTGCGGTGCCCCCTTCCACCATAATCCTCGATAATATTGTAGCGGTGCTTAGGCGAAGCCCTGCGACGGTAGTACATCAAGATCGTCACCATGCCGTCGTGCTGACGGAACTCTTCCCCGACACTTTGCTGGATCGGAGTCCGGGGATCGTCATCGAGCTGAACGTGTGCTAGAACTCAGAGGTGCCGTAGTTTCGGTGCTTGATCGGTCGGGCCGTGAAGACGTACGACTACATCAACCGCGTTGTGCTAACGCTTCCGCTGTCGGTCTACAAGGGTACGTAGATCACACTCTCCCCTCTCGTTGCTATGCATCACCATGATCTTGCGTGTGCGTAGGAAATTTTTGAAATTACTATGTTCCCCAACATTACCCACGTTTGTATTGATGAGAATCCCGTGATAAGGGGAACACGATCTCTGCTTTGACAAGACGCGTCAAGAAACCGCCTCGCATTATGTGCGCGGCTGGTTAAAAAAAACGGTTCAAATAATTACTGGGCCGTGGCATGGTGTCATGCTGCCAAAACGTGTCAGCAGATTAGATTTGTGGAAATATTATTCTCTCTATGGTGGTATGTGGACCTTATTTTGCAGGGTCGGACACTATCCTTGTATTCAAACTCTCCCGTGGTGTATTCGGAGGAGGAACCCGCCTTGCAATGCCGAAAACAACACTGCGCGCCGGACTCATCATCATTGAAGCCTGGTTCAGGGGCTACTGAGGGAGTCCTGGATTAGGAGGTCTCCGGATAGCCGGACTATATCCTTTGGCCGGACTGTTGGACTATGAAGATACGAGATTGAAGACCTCGTCCCATGTCCGGATGGGACTCTACTTGGCATGGAAGGTAAGCTAGGCAATACGGATATGCATATCTCCTCCTTTGTAACCGACCTTGTGTAACCCTAGCCTCCTCCGGTGTTTATATAAACCGGAGGGTTTTAGTCCGTAGGACAAGATACAATCATATCATAGGCTAGCTTCTAGGGTTTAGCCTCTCTGATCTCGTGATAGATCAACTCTTGTACTAATATTATCAAGAATAATCAAGCAGGACGTAGGGTTTTACCTCCATCAAGAGGGACCGAACTTGGGTAAAACATCGTGTCCCCTGCCTCCTGTTACCATTCTCCTTAGACGCACAGTTCGAGACCCCCTACCCGAGATCCGCCGGTTTTGACACCGACACCCGGGCTCTGCATAGCTAAGATGCACTCAGGGCCGGCCCTGGGCCATGGCAGCGAGTGCGACGGCCTAAGGGCCCAGCCCGAGCAGGGGCCCATACCCTTTGCAAGTATGTATTTTTGTTCGTATAGAAAATAAGAAGCGAGCAAGTCACGCACACGTACGAATGGAAGAAGTCACGCACGAAGAGCAAGTCAACTATCCCTAATCCTTTCCTTCCTTGGCTCTCTCCCAGAAACACGCCGCCATCTCATCGTCTCCCTCCCGTTCTCATCTTCCCCAAATTTAATTAATTGTCCGAGTTCCTAAGAGGCTAGGACCCCAACTCCCCAAGCCCTTACCTAGTAACATAGCGCACCTTGAGGCTGCTCATGTGGCAAATAATTAATAAGAGGTGGTAATATAATATGTTACTGTAACATAACGGTTTTCAAGACAAGATAAGTCTATAAGCTAATAAATGAAGTCCTCTATGACACTAATAATATATTACTTTGCACTATGAAGATAGTAAATTAGACTAGTGTCATATGCATGACACTAGTATAAATTACTCCCCACTATTTTCCGTTGTATCACAATCCAATGAATTTCTTTGAACCTTATAAATACCCAAGATCCCCGGCGAACGGATCCATGGAGGCGAGCCGGCCAGCGACGACACATCAAGTGCCTTGGCAGGAACACGGAGCCGCGGAGAGCAGCAGCCCGCAGCCGTAGTCAGGGTCCGATCGTTCGAGGGCAGGCCCTGGAGACGTGGAGTTCAGTTCAGATAGTTCCTTGTAATTTTTTGGATCTCATTTTTACCCTGGGCTATTTGTTTCTGTTATGAATGATGTCATGGTGTTTGACCTGTTTCTGCTTGATTCCTCACCTGTTTTATGACATTGCAGTCAGATAGATTTTGCTAGCTGCGACATCTCAGGTGAAAGACAAACGGCTGCTGATATTTGCTGACACATGTTTGTAGTTGGTCTGCTGGAGTTGGAGTTGAAGTTTGTGTTGAATTGGATCATGAATTGGATCATGAATTGACTTCTGAGTTGTTGGAGCATGTGTCCTAATCTTGTAATCATATGATATATTCGTGGACCGTGGTGTATTAAGATGATATTTGCTAATGAAATTTACAATTGCTTTTATAATGACTTTTCACTGTACATGTTAGGCGTGGAACTATTTTTTTTGTCTATTATATAGTGTAAGGGCCCATTTTCTCAGTTCGCACAAGGGCCTCTGGAATGCCAGGGCCGGCCCTGGATGCACTCAGCTGGAACATGTAGTAACTGAATGGACAGGGCGTTGTAGAACACCATGGCTTTTCGTGATGGCTGAAAAGATGTATTTTCCACCGGCCGGGCGATGCGCATGCATAGTCTAAAGGCCATGCCGTTTTTAGCTTCAAAACTGTCCACGCCAGATATCACAACCCGGTCGGTTCCGTTTCGTGAGTAGCGTGGTAATGGCCATCCGCTGCTGCTGGCCGGCCATGTGGATCGGATGTGGGGTGTCATTATCTCATGCATGGAGTATCTCTAAACGACTACACTACATGCTTGTGTGTGTCACCATGCCCCGAGCGGTCGATGGATGGGTCACATGCACATTGCTTGCGGTAGTGTCTCGTGTCGCCTGGAGTGGCTTGATGACCTTTCCTGCAAACGGCAACCTGAGCCAGCAGGGCATGGCCCATGCGATAGCCTGCCCAGATCGTCCCTGTGATGGTAATTGGTGGAGAGAGAGAGAGAGAGAGAGAGAGAGAGAGAGAGAGGTGAGAGAGAGGTGAGAAAGACCCGTCATCCCTTTGGCCAGCTGATGAGTAAAGTAGCTGGATGGATAGATGCATAACATATGCTTGCATGTTGAGGCAAAAGCGCGTAGTACGTACCACGTCCCTCCGACGTCCTCTTCCTGCTGCAAATAGATGGTTTCTATTTCCGGCATCACCGGCCACAGCCATGGTCAGTAGAGTAATTCATGGTCTCCATCCTTTCACACTTTGTTGGTCGGTTGAAGCAAAAATTTCGCGGAGCCTTCCTCGTGCCCGCGTCTCCATGATTGATACAATTTGTCGATTGGACACCAGAAAACTCATAACTTGAGTTGAATATCAAAGAAACATGCTAGGAGATCCACCCATTATGAAATAAAGTACAAGAGAAAATCTTATCATACACTGTAATAATTATATGACCGCGTCCGCTCTAGAGACTTTTTCACCTAGAGCCCACACACAAAATATGATCCGATGCAAAAGCTTACAATTTGTTGATTTGGATTCAAAATGCCAAAAATGCATTTTATTTTTGAAGCTGATTAGATTTAAAAAGGCTTACAATTTGACATCATCTTTAATCAATGATTTAGTTCATGCAGAAAACAAATTGGAGTATGTAGGGTAAGTATTTTTGCGTTGTGCTTCACAAGGTACCGGTTAACAGGTACTCCCTCTGTAAACTAATATAAAAGCGTCTAGATTACTATTTTAGTATTCTAAACTCTCTTATATTAGTTTACGGAGGGAGTATATGCAAAGTACTAGACAGAAATTGTGATATCAAGAGTAGAAGCATGATACTCCAACAAAAAATTATCAATACTAATGTAATTATATGCTCTAGTCTATTTTTGACATTACATGCACAAATAAAATAATGGTCACTAGAAACCTTATAGTTTGACTTGAATGTCTAAGAAAAATCCTAGGAGATCCACAAATTAAAAAGTACACCTTTTGTCAAATTTGGTGGGGCTTTTTCACTTATCTACTAAAGCCATAGTATGAGCCCATGGAAACTTTAATATTTTCTTGATCACATTTAGGTTATTCCCTTTTTAATGAAAAATCCAAAAATGTACTTTAAACCCAAAATGTAACGAATGCGACCTAAAAAACCATAAATTTGGTATTATCTCTAATATATACTTTCTCTGTACCAAAATATAAGACGTTCTTGCCGTTCATTTAAACTGCGAAAACGTCTTATATTTTGTTACGGAGCGTGTATTTTATTTCATGTAGAGAAAGGTTGGAGCATTCTTGCAAAGTGCTTCACAAGCAACTGCTTTTTAGTTATATGCAAAGTACTAAAAACAAATAATGAGATGATGAGTGGCAGTATGATGTTAAATTCAGCACTAGTACTGGGTAAAAAGCAGGGCTCACAGCGCTCACATGAACCCCAAAAATATTCTGAGAAAACACAAGCTACTGCTTTTTAGTCACTTACCATCCCCATCTGACGTGTGGTTTTCAATTATTATTATTATTATTATTATTATTATTATATTTTGCGTGGAAGTTTTCAATTATTTTTTGAACTGTACGATTTCCACCTGAGTTCACCCCTTGATTATATCTGTTTTGGACAATGTGGGTTTTGATGAAGTGGCATCCACATGCACTATCTCGAGCCTGAACAGCTAGTCGTGACATGTCTGATTTGATTTTTCACTTTTGTTTATCTTGGCAGTGACTTGCTTGCAGGAAGAAAAAAGAGGAAGAGAGAGAGAGAGAGAGAAGGTGGTGGGCGTGAGAGCGGGACCCGTCGTTCCTTTTCCCAGCTGAGTACGTACTAGCACCATGGAGATAGAACAGATGCTTGCATGGTTGAGTCAAAAGCGCTACCAGACTACCACACCGCGTCTTCTTCCTGCTGCAAATAGGTGGTTTCCATTTTCGGCCACAGCCATGGCTAGTGCTCCTAGCTGAGCCGTTGAAGCAGAAATTTCGCGGAGCCTTCCTTTCACGCTTTGCTGGTCAGTTGAAGCAGAAATTTCGCGGAGCCTTCCCGGCGCCCACGTCTTCCTAGCTGAGCCGTGATAGAAAATGATTCAACTAAGCTAGTGTCCTGTTGATCCATGGTAGACTTAATTAGGCTAATTTCTTGTGCCTTCCTATCGAAGATCTTGGACACTTTCCATGCTTGGGATTTACTCCGTCCGTTCCCAAATATAAGTCTTTCTAGAGATTTCAACAAGTGACTACATACGAAGCAAAATTAGTGAATCTACACTCTAAAATTTGTCTACATACATCCGTATGTTGTTGTCCATTTGAAATGTCTAAAAAAACTTATATTTAGGAACGAAGGGAGTGTATATCTGATCGAGTATGATTGTTGAGCATCTTATAGATGATGCATATGCATTAGTAATTGTTGCCACCACCACCATATGCACCCAACCAAAACCAAGTGTTTAATTTCTTCTTGCCAGTCAATTACAATTATTATTATTTTATGATAATATATATTTATTAATATTTTTTGATACAGAGCAATGAGTTAATATCAAGTTGGAACAAATTACACTAAATCCTAAGAAGCAATTGAAATATTTCGGAAGCACATAGCCAAAATGCTACACCGAAGCAATCAAGAACAACAAAGACATCAATATCAACAACAATGATTAGCATGATACGGTTTCCGGAGGAGCAAAGCACAAGCGCTGTTATTGCCAAATCCAACTAGCTATATCATGAGTGCTATAATCCTAGCAATTTTTCATAGTGTCTAGATAAAGTGTCTCCTGTGATTCCTTGTAAGAACTCGTAACTTGTTTCTTAAAGTACTAAAATTCTCAGAACATTTCCCCAGGCAGCTGGAAAAACAATAGGAACTTCCGGGAATTGTCTTCTTATCCTACACTACCAGTCCGTCCAAGAAAAAAGTTCCGTACAGAAAGGCTTTGGATGGTTAAAAGTCAAAAGGAGCTCCCATATGCTGAAGTGCAGCAGCCTGAACACGTAGAATTTCTAAAGATAAGCAAACTTACCCTGACTACTGCCTTCTTTTCATGAAAAATAATACTGATTAATTACCCCCCTTATGTTTTGGCGGAGCACCCCCTGGCATTAGGAGAAAGAGCTAGTACTCTACGTAGTCATTTTGAAATATTTATTTGTTTGTTTAGAGAAATTTGACATATATATATGCACCGTCCTTCAAATAATATATGTACGGAAAGAAGTATTGCATCAGGAAATGAGAAAAATATTGAACTGTATAGATTAATACTAAGCCCCTAGGTGCATGGTTCACCTATACCTACTTATAGAGGACCACCAAATCAACTACCGGATGTTTTGCATTTTGTGAGATGATGTAGATTTTTTGTCTCTACTCTGGTGAATCTGTCATTTATTTTTAATATACAATAAAAAGATTAAACATATCTAATTACAGAGGACCACAAAATCAACTAATGGATGCTTTGCATATTATTTTATTTTTGCGGGGAGGATGCTTTCCATTTTTGAGATTTTCTAGATTATTTGTCTCAGATGCAGAACAGATGCTTGGCACGTTGCGGCAAAAGCGCGGCCTCCATCCTTTCACGCTTGTTCGTTGGTTGAAGCAGGAATTTCGCAGAGCCTTCCTCGCGTCTGCGTCTCTATGATTGATCTTGATTGTACTATTTTCTTCTACAGATTTATTGAACATACAAAGGATGAAGGGGGTGCTAGGCAGGCTCGCGCCGTCCACGTGTCGCTATGAATAGTGCCGGCGAAGCAAGCGTTGCGTCCCGCGCGCGCCGCGAGCAGAGAAGCGACCGAGAGAGAAAAGAGAGTGGTTCTCAAAAAAAGAGAGAGAAAAGAGAGCGAGCGAGCAGCTGTAGCGAGAGACAAAAGTAGCGATGCCAGTGACCTAAACCGCATCTCCCCTTCTCCAGAGAGAGAGAGAAGATGAGAGGGAGAAGAAGTAAGGAAGGGAGGGTGAACGAGAGGAAAGAGGAGAGGGAGGTGCGGCTCCGCCGCCGCCTTCTCTCCCTGCCTCTTCCGCGGTGGTCGAGGTGCAGCAGCGTGGGCGCCGCCAGGTTCTCGATCCAGTCGGATCTGGCGCCGGTCGCCGTCCCCGTCGCCTCGTCTTCTTTCTTTCCAACCCACCGCCTCCGAGCTTCTGCTCCTGCTACGTCTCCTTCTCCCTTCCCGCCGCGGGAGCAGTCATCGCTGCGCCCTCGCCCCCGCACGCCGTCCTTCCGCGCGCCTCACCAGCCACCACCAGCAGCAGCGTAGGGAGCCAATGGGAAGGGGGTCCAAGGCCAAATCCTGCTTCAGCGGAGGCCATGACTGAGGCGGAGGGGGAGCTCCCCAAAGCCATCGTGGATCGTGCTGTGGCGGCGTGGAGCAGGGGAGGATTTGGGCGATGGGCATGAGGGAAGGAGCAGCGAGGTCAGAGTTCCAGGCGGTGCCGGCCGTCGTCACATGTCCCCAGTCTAGGTTGCCCATCTTCGGCCAATTCATCTTCCTCCCCAATTTTTACTCCTTGATTCATGGTTTTTCTAAACATATGTGTGCAGATCTGAGAAAAAAAAGAGAAGTGGGTGAATCTTGAGGAAGAGCTTGGTGAAGAACAAGGTGATCTCTCTCTGAACAATCTATTTAGGTCCAGTTTCATTGCCTTTTGATTTCTGCTATTTTCTCGTGAGATATTAAGGAGTTGAAAACACATATTTTGTAGGTGTTCCTAATGGCAAAGGTGGTAATCAACGATGAGAAAAAAAGGGACCGAGATTGGATTTCTGCTAGGTATGTTCCTCATCTCTCTCAGCTCTTGTTCCAATCCCCACCCTGATGTAACTGCTTCTTCACAACTGTTTGATGTGTCTTAGGAGATGAATGCCATGGATTGGCAAGATTCTTGCTAAGCTGACAACTAATTAAACTATTTGTCCCATTGTTAAAGCTAATCATAGTCATATGTGGTGATCGTCCGACTGCTGCGTATGGTGGCAACCGAATTCTTGATGATGAACCGAATCAAATACGTAGTAAAGTCAGCGCTAAATCACAAGTATATATTCAGGTTCAGTACACTCAAGCTGTCGAGGAGGTTACTCAGACCTGTAGATTTTGTATGACAAGAAAATTACTTGAAAGAAATAGGTACAGCCACTGTGATAAATATCAGTAGTAAGCATTGTATATGTATGCAGTAGTATAGTAAGACAAGAAAAATACTTGAAAGAAATAGGTGCAGACACTGTGATAAATATCAGTAGCATGCACTATATATGTATGCAGAACAGACCATAATCATGATTTTGCATTGCTTGGACCAAGATTTGTATGCACCGATCACCGATTCTATCTTTAGGGGTTACAGGAAAATGACATATATCAGCCAGTGCAACCACTAATAGTGCAATTGTGTATTTACAGAAAGGAAGCAGGTCAACCATGCAGTATTAGAGTAAGATACTACATGTAAAAGTACCATCTAAAAATGACAGATACATTACTTCGTGAGAAATCTCGGTAGGAAAGTAGTGACTCTTTTTGTCAATGGATTGTGTACAGTGAACTGGATTATGCAATGATCAGTTGATTCAGAGCTCTTGTATCTTGAGTGGCATTCACCTTTGGGCAATTCAAGCGACCACAGGTATTTTCCAGTGATATTGAAGCTATTTTGAAATAGTGGATACTTGCATGATTTGTGTTATTTTCCAATGGTACGTCTATTCCTGCAGCTTATAGTCCCTTCACTGATTTGTTCATGCCTTGCTTTTGGTTATTTTAACATTGCCATGCTTTACAGCCTGTTGTCTTTAAAATGATAAAAACCCATAAATGCTGTTAGATCCTTTTAAATTCCTTCACTGGTTTATCTTTCCTTGTGCATCCATGCAACTGATACACCATATAATGGGCTTTATTACAATGGCAATTTAACACCATATACAAGGGCGAGACTACCAGCTGGTGAAGGAGAGGATATGTATTCGGCGTGTCCTGAAGAGGTAGTCCACGAACCGGCAATGGAGGAAATAAGGTAGAGACGACAATAGCAGCAAGTACGTCAAGTGCTAGGGATGTGGATATGGTGTGGCATAAAGAGGTAGTCCACAAACCTCTGCTAGGTGCTCCTCTCTCACCTCTTGCATCCTCTGGGGATATTCCTTCATTATTTGGTTACCTGTCAATGCTCGGTCCTATTTCCCACCTTGTGCTTTGACTTCTTGCATTTTTTCCGTCTAAGTTATTAGGCTACTGCTGCCTGGTTTGCCCATGATGAACCACTAATTATGATGCACCGCTGGCTGGTCTGCCTTTTTTATGCTTTTTTAGTGACAACATTCAGACTTAATGTTTATTACTTCATTTCAGAGTTTTAATTAAGACATCGCAGTCAATTTATATGGTCTTCTGAAGTTTCACCTTCCCTTTGTCATATTGGTTTGATCAAATCAATGGGAAGCCGGCATTACTTTGATGTACTGACTTACAGTCTTATTAAGTACTCCCTTTTCAAACTAATACAAGATCTTTTAGATCACTGCTTACCTTTTAGATCACTAAAATAGTGATCTAAAAGGTCTTACATCTTAGCACACATTTAACTACTTTATTGTCTGTACTATTGTGGATGTACCGCAGAATAAAGCAGTCCTTCATTTTTCTTCTCTGCAGGCTGATCTTCTTGCTCAGTATAAGCCAACAATGGAGAAACTGACCAGGCTATCTTTCATGATCAGTTACACACCAAGCCTATATTTTTGCTGCTTCTACATGTCGTTGTGATGGTCATTCGGCCCATTTTCTTGAATCTGCACTACAACGAGAGATCTTGGCTGCTTCTTTGTGGCTTCCAAACTTGAAATGTTTGTTTGGAAGTTAGTTTAGTTTTTTGTTGTAGATTCACAGCTTCTCACATGTACCGTCCTCTTAGACCTTCAGATTTCCAAAGAAACTAAATGAAGATATGGTGGTATGGTCTCAATAGTACAACTTAAAGCCTTCCATGCTTTATATTCTCTGAAATTTGCTCTTGAAGAATTATGTATCTATGTTACATCCGGTGAGAAAAGGCGGCTTCCAAGCAGAGGATGCGGGAATGTTGGCCACATTTGGTTTTCGACTTGGGTGTCTAAATATTCTCACACTACTTGGCTCCCTTTCGGCCTTTGCGCCATTGGCGCAACGAGTCATCTAGTTTATTTAAACAAGAGAAAGATTAGCCTAAAGCAGAAATATGACTTTGGGAGGTCTATTTTGTGAAGAGGGATCACAAACCTAGAGGGATCGAGGCTGAAAGAGGAGAGTGCAACCACTAGCAGGTGTCATTCTTCTATATAGAATACAAGTACAAGTTTACGTGCGGTTCTTCAACCATCGGTTCACATCTCTTTTCCCTTCCACGGGCGCATTGCAAGATGTGGTGCTCTTTCAGCAATCCATCCATAGTCTGCAAGTTCGCTGCGCCATTCTTCAACCATGGGTTCACATCTCTTTTCCCTTCCGCCGGTGCATGGCAAGACGTGGTGCTTGTTTAGCAATCCATTCAATAGTATGATACATATGTACGATCCCTATAATAGATGTCAATGTTTATTATCCCCAAAAAACAGGTAGGTAACAACAGGCCATGCAGCAAATAAACAGACACAAACAAGTTATTACCTGTTGCGAAGGCAAGAAGTCAGGATTGGCAAGATTCAAACAAATCTTGGAATCATAACTTACCGCGAGCAAGAGAAAATGTTGCAACACCGACGATTCTAATGATTTTTGGTGATGTTACAATGATTTCCAAGTAACTTTTAGCTGAGGCGTGACAGAAAATGATTCAACACCCAATGGTGCCGAAGTGTTGATCATTTGTTCTCTCTTTATCTCTCTCTCTCTCTCTCTCTCTCTCTCTCTCTCTCTCTCTCTCTCTCTCTCTTTAGGCCTCTAGTCTTGATAGAAAAAAAATACAGTGATATATTTTTCCATCTCATTTCCCCAACTACTTTTTATTATACATTTTTTGTGCTGAGAGGCCAACACAAGTGCAAAACAATCGCAACTTCATCAGTCCTACTACTTTGACCATTGTCCAAATTATCTTAGTTTTGGAGTTTACAAACCAATACTAAATTCAATCATTAGATGAAGCAGAAGCTGCTAAAAGAGCATACATTTGGCTCGAAAGGCTGTTCAAAGATCACAACTGACTTCATTTTCGCCACAAACTATGTTTGCATTAGAAGGTCTGAAACGCAGGGCCGACAGGTTTTGATACATGAATATTTATTCGTGAAATTGTTGCAAGTAAGCCTATTTGTGAAAACAGTCCTACTACTTTCCCTGAAAAGCTTTTGCAACAGGCCTCGTATACTTCATTTACTATCCGGATCGTCAGATGCCATCGAAAGATTGGAGAAAATGGTGGAAGGAGGAGATGGGGAGTGGCGGATTGGTGTGCTTATTGCCTGGCGTCTGGCCTAGTTTATATAGAGGGTGGACGGGAGGAGCCTACCCGGTGTTGTGTTTAATGTTGATCTGCTCGTGAACGGGCGTGTGGCCGGAGTAAGTTTTTCGGGTTCCACACGGGTTTAATGGAGGCGTTTGAATATGGCAAGGAGGCGTGTTCAGTCGGGCATGCAGCGGGTGGCGCTCTTGGCCGGCGCGCTGCTTTAATGGCAGAGGCAGCGAGTGGTCGCGAGTGCCTTGAGCCGCTTTTAATGTAGAGCGGCGCGCTTTACAACTGCATGAATTCTCGCAAACCTCTCCACGTTAGAAACAGGTTTGGAAGCGGTCCGGATTCTCGCAAACCTCTCCACGTTTGTCTCCGCTTTGCGGGAGAAAACGGGTCCGGACCGCGGCGCGGATTGAAACATGCCCATATTGGATGGCTTCCACGGTCCGAATAGCGTGGTCCAAACGGATGCGGGCTGTTTATGGGTCTGCTTGGAGATGCCCCGATAATAAAAGAGTTTCATTCATTGTAGTGAAATGAAATACGTAGTACTACGTGTGTTGCTAGGCCGGGGAGTGGCAACGCGCGTTGATCAGTCACCGTGCCCCGAGCGATCGATGGATGATCACATGCATATTGAGGTGAAGTGAAATACGTACGTACTACGTGTGATGGTGATCGGTGAACACCCGTCATCCCTTTGGCCAGTTGATGAGTAAAGTGGCTGGATGGATAGAGCCAGAACATATGCTTGCATGTTGAGGCAAAAGCGCGTAGTACGTACCACGTCTCTCCGACGTCCTCTTCTCGCTACAAATAGGTGGAGGTGGTTTCCGTTTCCACAGCGATGGCCAGTGCTCCATGCCTTGCCCGAGTAGAGTAATTCATCGTCTCCATCCTTTCACACTTTGTTGGTTTGTTGAAGCAGAAATTTCACGGAGCTTTCCTCACACCCGCGTCTCCACTATTGTTCAAATTTGTTGACTGGACATTAGAAAACTCGTAGTTTAAGTTGAATATCAAAGAAACATCCCTAGGAGGTCCACCCACTTTAAAAGCAAAGTAGAAAAAAAACTTTTATCACACATTGTGAGACTTTTTCACCTAGAGCCCACACACAAAATACGATCCCATGCAAAAGTTTATAATTTGTTGATCACATTAGGTTTGTTTCTATTCTTTGGATGAACAATGCAAAGAATGCATTTGTAATCTTTGAAATTAGCAAATGGGATCTAAAAAAGCTTACAATTTGAAATTATCTTTAATCAATGGTCTAGTTCATGCAGAAAAAAAATCTGGAGTATGTTGGGTAAATATTTTTTGCATTGTGCTTCACAAGGTACCGGTTTTCAGGTATATGCAAAGTACTAGAAAGAAACTATGATATGAAGAGTGGAAATATTTATCAATAGTTCAATACTAATGTAAAGTGTATGTCCTAGTGTTTTTTTTTTGAAGTTACATGCACAAAGAAAATAGTTGGTCACTAGAAACATTATAGTTTCACTTTAAGTCTAAGAAACATTCTACCAATTAAAATAAAAGTACAAACACACTTTCGTCAAATCTCGTGAGCTTTTTGACCTATCTCCTAAAGTCATAGCATGAGCCCATGGAAAATTTAACATTTTGTTCACATTTAGGTTATTTTTTTATCGAGAATTGCCAAAAATGTATTTTAAACCCCAAAAGTAGCAAATAAGGTTGAAAATATATTAAACTTTCGATTATCTCTAATATGTGTTTTAGTTCAGGTGAGAATGAGATCCAAGCTAGAGATACACAAGATTGGATGGACGCCCACTGACGCGTGACGTACGCCGCGGACCTGGCGACTGCGTGACGGATCTTGCTGGTCGACGGCGTGGTCTGGCTTCGATGCAAGGCGCTCTGGATCGTGCTGCTCGACGAGCACGGGTGCACGGTGGACGCGCGTTTCCTACGCGAGGGTGAATCGATCAAGATCGGGGGTATTCTCTCCTTCCCATGTCATTTTGCTAGGGTTCATGACAGGATTCCGGTGGCTACGGTGGTGGCCGGACCCAACGTGCCACCGCGCAGAGCAGAGGGGCACGGGCGCGCGGGAGCAGCCACGTCGGCTGCAGTACACGGGATGGCCGGGCGTGCGTCGACTCACCGGTTTTCCCCTGCCTCGACCGCTGGACCGGGAATCCTGGGGCGTGGACCGGCCCGCCTTGGGACCGATGGCCGACACGTGGTGGACGAGAGATCCGACCGCCATGGATCGGGCGACGCTAGGGTTTGCGAGAGCGAGGCAGGTATAAAAAGCACGGCCGCTCCCACCTCTCCCATTTTAGATCTCGACGAGTGCTTCTCCCACTTCTGGGACGTGCCTCCACCGGTCAGATCTAGGGTTCATCAATCTTTCGGTTGGTGGGAAGGAAAAATTCATGGTGATACCCGTTCTTTTGCTCAAGTAGTTGCTTCCCCTCCCACTTTTCCTCCATCCAAGCAACCACAAACTAGCAGTTCCACCAAGATGAGAGGAGATGGTTTTGGTGCGGGCCGCCATGGCCAGGGAGCCGGGCGCTTCGACCACAGTCGTGGGCGCGGGTTCGACTCCAACTTCTAGAAGAGGAAGGTGGAGACAGGGAGATCGTCGTCCACGAGGGCTTCTGGATCCGGCGAATCCGAATTCGACAGAAGGGATGAAGCGGCTGATGGGAGGCAAATCGCCCCCACTCACCAGGAGAAGTGGGGTGGGGGCGATGCGGATTTGGGATCATCGCTTGGCGCTGCCGATGCGAGCGGGAAGCATGCTGCTCCTGCTCGGCAAGAGCATCGTGGGGGAGGGGATCGCGTTCACCGTGCTCCTGGGAGGAACCCTACGCCATCGTGTGCCCGTGATCCTGCTGCGGAAACTGGTAATATCAATCCTTCTCGTGAGCCCTGTTAGATTTGCAACTTGTTGGGTAATGTTACTTCTAGATGTCCTCAAGCTATCTGCGTTAGATGTAAGAAGAAGGGGCATCTTGCCATTGTTTGCTCTGAATTTCTTCCCTGGGAATATGTGCCTGCGATGTGTGCTTTTCAAGCCAAGGGGCAAGGATTTCATTACATCCCTGTTTCAGCGTAGATAGACAGGCCAGAGAGAACATTTTCAACATTGTTGTCACTATTGTAGAGGGCTCTGCTCCTACTAAGGATATTGAGCATGAGCTTAGTGTTTATGTGGGGCAAGGGTGGCGTTGTTCTGCTAGGTTTTTTGCTCCTCAAAAATTTGTGATGAGGATGCCTAATCCTAGTGAAGTAGATCGGGCTTTGTTTGTGGAAAATATGAGGCTGAAACAATGCAATGTCAGTGTTAGGTTTTCCCCTGGCGTGAAGACATTGATTCTGATGGATTATTGGAGTTCACGTGGGTTAGGATTGGGAGAATCCCTCCTAACAAAAGATGTGATAAGACTGTTGCATATGTTGGGGGCCTGGTGGGGATCACTCTGGAGGTGGACATGTCTACCATAAATCGTCCCTCTTCAGTCCGAGCCAAGATTGGCTGCAGGCTGGTGGATAAACTCCCCATCTCAGCCGAGGGGGTGCTGGGGGGTCGTCTTTACATATTTACTTATGAGGTTGAGGTGATTTTGGTCAAAAACTCTGTTGTGGAGGATGTTAATGCTCATATCTCCAATAATGAACCTGCTAAACATGACCAAACTCCAAAGAGAAAACGAGATGATCCAAAAGACGGTGATAGTGGTTTTGATTCCCCTGATCGTGGCAAAAGTGGTACTTCCCGTGGTGGCAAAACATGTCGTTCGCTGCTAGATGAGAATGAGATATCTGCCTCCTCTGAAAGTGAGGTGGACGGATCTTTGCTCATCGAAACTTTGGCTAGAGAGCAGGGTGTGTATGATCTGGAGGATGCACGTGGTGCCTCGAGCTGGCTGGTGCCAGTCGGCCCAGCTGTGATCCCGGAAAATGTGATATCTGGGACTGATTCCCACAAAGTGCAGGTAAAAAACAATTCTGTGGTTAATCGCAGTCTATCATATGCTGCGGCTGTTACTAATATTACTCAGGTTGTCGAGGTTGATGGTGAGGTGGACCCGAAGCTGAAGATATCTACTGATTATGTGGTACAACTCCCTTCACCTGACCGTAATGAGGAGATCATACTCACTCCACCACTTGCCCCAGAAGGCGTACACAGATTCAGCAAGCGTAACGCTCGAGGCATGTAGGAAAATGTGGAAGCTAGAGCTGTGAGGATGGCCAATGAGAAAGATGTGGCAGGTAACAAACCAAACCTGAACAAAAATTCTTTCGCAGTTCTTTCTGATAATGATTTAATGATAAGGGCTTTTAAACTGGGGGTCTGTATCCCTAACAATGACTTTACTTACATTGATGTGCTTCGTGAGTTTGAAAAAGTCAGAGCGAACCTAGAAGAAAAGAATAGTATAGAGGACAATAGGCAGGGCGATGATGATGACATTATTGTCACTAATGGGCCGGGGAAGAAAGCTCCTGTCAACCTTGAATGGTTAGAACAGGATGAAACTATAAATGAACAATGCTCTGCTGGTAGATCCAATAAGAAAAAGCAATGCAGATCTGCGGTTAAGCTCTCTAGGCCTGTGACTAGGAGCCAAAAGAAGAAGAACTCCATAGGGGATGAATTCTGTAACCCTACATTGCCTCCTGGTAGGGTTACTAGGGCTCAGCATCATAAAAAACGTTCTAAATGAAAGGTGTAATATGGAATTGCAGGGGGGTAGGCAAGAAGGGAATGGCCACCTTCCTCTCTGATATGATCAGTGACCATTATGTGGATTTGCTGGGTCTGCAAGAGACATGAAAAGAAACTTTACTCCTGGATGTTTGAGGAAAATTGATCCCTTTAATATCTTTAGTTGGAACTGGATTCCCTCTGTTGGGAAGTCCGAGGGTATCTTATGTGGTATTAGAAATGATAACCTGGATATTGTCTCCTGTGATAAGGGAAAAAATATCTTACAGCTAGTGTTGTATGATAAGAAAAAGAAAACCAATTGGGGTTTGTTAATAGTCTATGGGTCTGCTCATGAGGAATTTAAGGAAGAATTCCTTAGTGAGCTTGCTACAATGTGTGGTTTTATGCAAGTCCCTTATATTGTGGCTGGGGACTTTATTATTCTTAGACACTCTGGGGAGAAAAACAAAAAGATGTCTAGTCACAAATCATCTGATATTTTCAACTCCATTATAAATACCCTGGCGCTCAGAGAAATTCATATTAGCGGCCAAGTACACCTGGACTAATAATCAAACTCATCCCACTTTGGAGAAACTTGATCGCATCCTGATGTCTGAATCCTGGGAGGATTTGTTTCCTTTGGTCTCTGTCAGGAAGCTAGTTCAGGAAATCTCAAATCACAACCCCCTGCTGCTGTCCACAGGTGAGGAGGGGCGTGAGGATCCAAAACCAAGAGAGTTTCGGTTCGACCTGGCTTGGGTGAAAGATGATAGATTCCTGCCGTTGGTCCAGAAAATTTGGTCACGCAAGTTTTTTTCTTCCGATCCCATCGATGTTTCAAACATCAAGCTCAAGAGGTTTAAGTCGTATTTTAAAGGGTGGGGCTCGGATAGATTTGGTCATGATAAGAAAAGAAAGGAAGATCTTCGGATGGAGCTGGAAAGGTTGGAAGAATTAGAAGAAGAAGCCCCTCTTTCCCCTGAGCTGTACAGTAGAAAGATCGATGTCTGTTTTGAACTTCATGAGCTGCTTGTCAGTGAGGAAATTTTTTGGTTACAACAATCACACGAGCGATGGTTGCTCAAAGGGGATTTGAATACTAATTACTTCCATCGTATAGCTAATGGGCGTAAACAGAAAAACACGATCCACTCGCTTAAGGTTGGTGACATGGAGATAGAGGGCACCGATAAGCTGATTGCTCACGCCACTGAGTTCTATAAAGAACTGTTCGGCCCAGCGCCTGGAAACCAGTTTCACCTGGATCCTGACACATAGGTACCGGAGGAAAAGCTTAGTGAGAAGGATAACACTGACCTGTGCGGAGAGTTCTCAGAGGATGAGGTCAAGGAGGCCCTTTTTGACATGGCCCCCAATAGGGCCCCAGGACCTGATAATATCCTGGTAGAATTCTACCAAGTGTGCTAGGATATAGTCAAAGATAATATCATGGCCTTGTTTAGACACTTTCACCAAGGGGCGTTGGATGTTCAGCGGCTGAACTACGGGATCATCACGCTGCTTCCGAAGCTCTCGGGGGCTAACAAAAACCGACAGTTCAGACCCATTTTCTTACTTAGATGCCCCTATAAGCTTATCACAAAAGTCCTAGATCACCGAGTCTCGGTTTATGTTGACAAGCTAATTAGTCCAGTCCAAAATGCCTTTGTCAAAGGGAGGAACATTATGGATGGTGTGCTCTCGCTTCATGAAATCCTTAATTACACACATGTGAAAAAGCGGGTTGGTGTGGTGTTGAAACTGGACTTTGAGAAAGCATATGATAAGGTTAACTAGGATTTCTTATTAGAATGCCATAAGCTGCGGGGATTTAATGAAACCTGGTGTGGGTGGATTAGCCAGATTCTTTGGAATTGCACAGTTAGCATTAAATTGAATAATAGTGTGGGGCCGTACTTCCATAGTGCAAAAGGGGTACGGCAAGGCGACCCTCACTCCCCATTCCTGTTTAATTTAGCTGCCGAATGCCTCACGAAAATGATAAAGATATCTGGGCATGCCTGTTAAAAGTCATTTTTCAAAAAAGTGAGATTTTAACTGTGGGGGGAGATGATGCTGTGATTAAGCAATATGCCAACCTCTTCAATTGTGATATAGGCAGCTTTCCCATCAGATATCTGGGCATGCTTGTTAGTTATACCACCCTCAGAAACTCTGATCGGGAGTTCATTGTCTGCAAATATCTAAAAAGATTTGAAGCTTGGGTGGGTAATGCTGCCTCCATGGGAGGGAGGCACACTCTATTAGACTCTGTTGTCACCCAGATATCACTGTACCATATGTCTATGTGGCTGATGAACAAAACATTCATTGAAAGATTGGATAAGCATAGAAGAAGATTCTTCTGGCAAGGGTGTAACAAGAAAAAGAGATATTATGTTGTGAAATGGAGCAGAATCTGCAGTCCAAAGAGAAGGGCGGTCTGGGGATTAAGGATCCGCACAAACAGAACATTAGTCTGATGGTAAATTGGTGGTGGAAGCTCGAAAAACAAAATGGGGTGTGGCAAGACATTGTTCTTGCTCGTTACTTGCGGAATAGGAAAGTAGCTGATGTTGGTCCAAGGTTTTCTGACTCTCCTTGTTGGAAAGCCCTGCCGAAAGTCAAGGAAATTTATATGGCTGGTAGAAAAATTGATATCGAATCTGGGAACATTGCTAGGGTGTGGAGTGATCCTATTAACGGGCTGCTTCCGTTCAAGGATCAATACCCTGAACTTTTTGACATTTGCAATACCCCTGAATGTACTATCAAACAAGTGTTTAATGTGGAAGCGGGTTCCTTTTTCAGACGAAGGCTCACTCCTCTTCTATTTGAACAATGGGGGGTCATTTTAGATACAGTTAATAAACTTCCTCTTACTGACAAAGAGAATCGAGTGGTTTGGAACCTGAACCAGAATGGTAAATTTAGCACCAAATCTGTTTATAAGTGGAGTGAAAAAACTCTCAATGAGTGTCATTATAAATGGATCTGGAAGGCCAAAATTCCACTCAAGATCAAAAAAATT
Organism: Triticum aestivum; assembly: GCF_018294505.1. Taxonomy (NCBI): domain Eukaryota; kingdom Viridiplantae; phylum Streptophyta; class Magnoliopsida; order Poales; family Poaceae; genus Triticum; species Triticum aestivum. The sequence continues at coordinate 49,461,420 of NC_057809.1, read as the reverse complement.
ATGTGGCAACTCTTGCAAGACACGGTGCTGACTAGACAGGTGATGCGCCATAGGAAATGGCCTGGGAACCCTGTATGTTCATTCTGTAACGAAATAGAGAGTTCTCAGCACATGTTCTTTACCTGTTCGGTCGCTAGGGTGGTGTGGCGATCTATTGGGGTGGCTATTGGCACCGATAAGTGTCCTGATAACTACTGGCAATTCTTTGCTTGGTGCTATTCCTTCCTTCCAGGAGGGGATAAATTCTATATGGTTGGACTTGCAGCCACTTGCTGGGCGATCTGGCTCGTTCGCAATAAGGCTACTTTTGAGAAAAAGCAAATTAAGTCTCCTTTTGAAATCATGTTCTCTATGTGCCCTTTTCCTTTATATTGGACAGGGTTGCAGAAAGGTGATGATGCTGCCAAGCTACGCTCAGGTGCCGAGATGATCAGGACCAGCACGATGCAGCTGATGAGGCTTTGCGGGGCTGCCGCCCAGCCGATTGGAGGAGCTTGAAGAACGTTGTGGTCACATGCTGCTTTGAAGCGGATGAAGTGGGCGTGCTGCTGGGAGGGCCATCATCTTCATAGTAGCTTTTCCTTTACGTTTATGATCTTTTGGTGTGCTGGCATGTTTCTCTCTCTGGGTTTGTTGGAGCTTGGTATTCTTGATCTGTAGGTGTTATCAGGTTTTCGCCCCACAGCGTTCGGGTCGACGGCGACCGAATAGCAGTGGGTTTCCTGGTAATGCTTGAACTCGCCTTACCTCTTTCCCTCCTCCTGACTCTGTATTCGGAATTGGTTGTATTTCCGTTGTTTGCAATGGAAAGGGGTAACGCCCGGTTCAAAAAATGTGTTTTAGTTCATGTAGAAAAAGTTTGGAGTATGTTGAATGGATATTCCGGCAAGGTGCTTCACAAGGTACTGGTCTTTAGTTATATGCAAAGTACTAAAATTATGACATGATGTGTGGCTGTACGATGCAAAATTCTGCAATACTACTGATAAAAAGGGAGGGCTCAAAGCGCTCAAATGAACCCTGCAAATAATAGCATGAGTCTATGAGACTCTCACTTACCATCCCCTTCCGACTTGTGATTTCCACTTATTTTTTTGAACCGTATGGTTTCCTCCTGAGTTCACCCCTTGATTATATCAGTTCTGGACAATGTGGGTTTAGATGAAGTGGCATCCACATGCACTATCACGATCGTGAACAGCTAGTCGCACCATGTCTGATTTGATTTTTTTCATTTTGTTTATCTTGGCAGTGACTTGATTTGATTTCCACTCTAGCAACCCTTGCGCTACCTAGCTGCATGAAGAAAAAAGAGGAAGGATGTGTGTGAGAGAGAGAGTGAGAAGGTGGTGGGTGTGAGAGATGGACCCGTTACTACCATATATCTGATCGAATGAGCAACCCCGCGTGAGCAGGAGCGCGGGGATGGTCAGGACACCGCCTGCAAAACCCCTCGAGAAAACCCTGGTCGTACGGCCGCATGTATGGAATTGAAAGAGGCTGATTGATCGATGGGGCGGAACAGGTGCAAATGGCCAGATGAGTGGAGAGTGTGATGGATGCAGAGCTCAACTTGAACAAGAGCAGGTCGGCCGGGGTTTTCTTGTTAGAGGCTGGGATGTCGCTGGAGTAGTACACTCCTACCTCCGTACCGAACATCTCGATGGTGCTTGCTTGCCGCCGCTGCCTTGCCACTTTGCTCGTGTGCACCACTGCCTAGTGTGCCCGCGCCACGGAGACCTCCTTCCGATCGAGTTAGTCAAGCGGATTCTAGTCTTGAAAAGAACACAGCCCTCATCCCACCGGATTGCCTGGGTGGCGCTGGCGTCTAGCTTCCTTCCTTGCACTGCTCGGATTCCGAGCCCGATCGAGTACAGAGCGAGAAGGTCCGTCCGTTGCCCAACATGCATCATCGTCCATGGGCTCGCTAGTGCTAGTATATATAAAAGGCTTTCTCTACGCAACAAAATCTCCAAGAGAGGCCATCGCGAGCAACCAACCTTCTCGGCGAGAACACGTCGCGCGAGACCTGCTCGTAAATCAATCGATCGGCCCCTCGCCCGACGACCAAGAACATGGAGGCGAGGCAGCATGCCGGCGGCGGCGCGGCCCCGTGCGCCAACGGCTGCGGGTTCTTCGGCGACGGCGCGGCCACAAACGATCTCTGCTCCAACTGCTACAAGGAACGGCAGCAGCTGCTGGACCTCATGGCCTTTGACGCCGCCGTCATGTCCGGCCTCAGGTCGCTGAAGCTGGCGAAAGCTGGAGGCGAGAAGACGCCCGAGAAGACGGCGGGGGCTACGAAGAACCGATGCAATGCGTGCCAGCAAAAGGTGGGCCTGCTGGGATTTGTGTGCCGGTGGTGGGCCACGGCCACCTGCTGCGGCGCGCACCGCCATGCCGACGCACACGTCTGCTTCTTCGACTACATGGCAGCCGGCCGCGAGCAGGTCACGCGCAAGAACCCGCTTCTCGTCGCGCCCAAGATGTCCAGGATTTCTTGTTTTTAAAGAAAAGGAGGTTAAACTCTGCATCGATGCATGCAATCATCGTTATTAAATATTTCATAAAGATTATAAGATCATACATTAATTTACTCGAAGTCACTACTCACACTTACAAACTCGATAATATGGAGTGCTCTCACTTCCCATATATAAGACCGGTGTCATCGTCAATTCATCCACATGACGTATCGGGACGAACAGTCGGTACAAGAAATCTAAAGCACACACGTTTTAGAAGCCGTCATCAGCATTGGGCCACTGACTCATCTTCAGAAGAGATATCCACATCATCCTTATGAGTCCGGACATAGAGGATTTGAATGCTTGCTTCTACCCATGACATGTACCTCACGCTGTGCTGACTCTTGCAGGAGACGCCCTAGAGATGAACTGTGGAATTAGTATGTGTTTGATTGCGTCTCCGTTGTTTCTACCTTTGTGGCGAGGAGGCTGTGTGTAATAACTAGCTAAACGATGGGTCTGTATTTTTTCCATCAAGTTAAATTCATATAAATATCCATTACGTTCTTCGCAAGTTGATACGCATCATGCATTGGGATGATAAAGTGCCCGAATCTCTCATCCGATCTAACTCCTATGCCATTTGATTAATCAAACCAAGAAATGAAAATAAAAAATCCCATTAGTCTGCGCAAAATCCAACAGGGTAACAATTAGATCGATGAGATTTAGTTATTTCTCATTTAGATGAGAGCTAGCCATGCTCTAAATTACCAACTTTGCTGGTCAATCAGTCCACCACATCCGGATCCAATCGGCAGATTCCGGAAGAATTATGAGGTGCTACAACGGCAAAAGAAATGCGTCTCGATGGCCTTGTGCAGATGGGCGCGTCTCCTTTTCTTGTGAGAGGCCGTAAATAATCGATCCATCCGATCCGAGCATCAGTCGCTGGCTGGATTTGCATCCATGCTTGGGCCAGCCTTTGCGCGCAAGTTCTCCATCCGTAGCTCTTCATCCTTGAAATCCACATGCATGACATGCAGCGAACCACACACTACATCTGCTGCGCTTGCCTGCTAGCAGGAGGAGAAACTACTCCCTCTCTATAGAAATATAAGAGCAAAATACTTTTGTATTTCTTTATAAAGGGAGTAATTACTAATGCTGTAACAACAACAACAACAACAACAACAACAACAACAACAAAAACAATAACAACAAACTGTAACACAGCGTGCAACTGTAAAATAGCTTTAATAAGCCCCCGCGACGTCCCCGCTCGGGTGATACGGGAGGAGCCCCAAACCTAGCCACCAGGTCCGGCCGTACCTCCCTCCCTCCCCTTTGTTTGCGCGGGAGGAAGCCGCCGGGCTAAGCCAGGGCGGCCGATGTCGATGGCGCAGGCCCTCTTCCCTCTCGCATCTGTGGTCGGGTGGTGCAGGACAACCAAGGGCGCGTGGGGCAACCCCAGATTTGGGTCGCGACAGAGCGGCGGCTTGCTACCGGCGATGGCGCTCGACGACAACGTGGTGTTGAGTGGTTGCGGCGAAGCTGGGAGGGCTGGTGGTGTTGCACGAGGAAGTGCAGTGTGGGATGGTCTGTGACTAGATCCAACTGGATTTGGCTCCAGTGGCCCGGCATGTGGCGCAGAGGAGGCGGCCGCCCGGTGGGGTTCTCGGCTATGAGATGGATCACGCCGGCGGGTGATGGCCTCTCACGCTGGTAGTGGCCGTCAGGTGGCGCTGCTGTCCACGATGGCTAGGCGGTGGCGCTGCTTGATACGTCTCCGTCGTATCTACTTTTCCAAACACTTTTGCCCTTTGTTTGGACTCCAAGTCGCATGATTTGAATGGAACTAACCCGGACTGATGCTGTTTTCAGCAGAATTGCCATGGTGTTATTTTTGTGCAGAAATAAAAGTTCTCGGAATGACCTGAAAATCAACGGAGAATTATTTTGGAATATATAAAAAATACTGGAAGGAAGATCCACATCAGGGGGGCCTCCACCTATCCACGAGGGTGGGGGGCGCGCCCTACCCCATGGGCGCGCCCCCTGCCTCGCGGGCCCCCTAACGCTCCACCGACCTCAACCCTGACTCCATATATTCACTTTCGGGGAGAAAAAAACCAGGGAGAAAGAATCATCGCGTTTTATGATACGGAGCCGTCGCCAAGCCCTAAACTCTCTCGGGAGGGCTGACCTGGAGTCCGTTCGGGGCTCCGGAGAGGGGAATCTGTCGCCATCGTCATCATCAACCATCCTCCATCACCAATTTCATGATGCTCACCGCCGTGCGTGAGTAATTTCATCGTAGGCTTGCTGGATGGTGATGGGTTGGATGAGATTTATCATGTAATCGAGTTAGTTTTGTTAGGATTTGATCCCTAGTATCCACTATATTCTGAGATTGATGTTGCTATGACTTTGCTATGCTTAATGCTTGTAACTAGGGCCCGAGTGCCATGATTTCAGATCTAAACCTATTATGTTTTCATCAATATATGAGAGTTCTTGATCCTATCTTGCAAGTCTATAGTCACCTATTAAGTATTATGATCCGTTAACCCCGAAGTGACAATAATCGAGATACTTAACGGTGGTGACCGTAGTTTGAGGAGTTCATGTATTCACTATGTGTTAATGCTTTGGTTGGGTACTCTATTAAAAGGAGGCCTTTAATATCCATTAGTTTCGGCTAGGACCCCGCTGCCACGGTACTCTATTAAAAAATGTCATGCAAGTTCTTTTCCATAAGCACGTAGGACTATATTCGGAATACATGCCTACATTATATTGATGAACTCGAGCTAGTTCTGTGTCACCCTAGGTTATGACTGTTACATGATTGATCACATCCGACATAATTCTCTATCACCGATCCATTGCCTACGAGCTTTCCAGATATTGTTCTCTGCTCATTTACTTTTCCGTTGCTATTGTTACCATCACTATAAAACCCAAAAATATTACTTTTGCTAGCGTTATCTTTTGCTACCGTTACCACTACTATCATATTACTTTGCTACTAAATACTTTGCTGCAGTTATTAAGTTTCCAGGTGTGGTTGAATTGACAACTCAGCTGCTAATACTTGAGAATATTCTTTGGCTCCCCTTGTGTCGAATCAATAAATTTGGGTTGAATACTCTACCCTCGAAAACTGTTGTGATCCCCTATACTTGTGGGTTATCAAGACTATTTTCTGGCGCCATTACCGGGGAGCATAGTCTATTCCTTGAGTCACTTGGGATTTATATCTGCTTATCATTATGAAGAACTTGAAAGATTCAAGAACCAAGATTTATCCCTCAACTACGAGGGGAGGTAAGGAACTGCCATCTAGCTCTGCACTAGATTCACCTTCTGTTTTGAGTAAGCTTGCGATACCTAAACCTGCTTCTGCTATTAATTCTGATATGTCGCATGTTATTGATGATGCCACTTCTGCTATGCATGATACTGCTACCTCTTGAGTACTGCGTTGGATTTCCCCGAAGAGGAAGGGATGATGCAGCAAAGTAGTGTAAGTATTTTCCTCGGTTTTTGAGAACCAAGGTATCAATCCAGTAGCAGGCTACGCTCGAGTCCCTCGTACCTACACAAAAACAATAGCTCAACGCAACCAACACGCTTAGGGGTTGTCAATCCCTTCACGGTCACTTACGAAAGTGAGATCTGATAAAGATGATAAATAATATTTTTTTTGGTATTTTTGGTATAGAGATGCAAACTAAATAAAGTAAAAGCAAAGTAAAAGCAAAGCAATAGTAAAGTGATGGAGATTGATATGATGAGAAAGAGACCTGGGGGCCATAGGTTTCACTAGTGGCTTCTCTCAAGAGCATAAGTATTTTACGGTGGGTGAACAAATTACTGTTGAGCAATTGACAGAATTGAGCATAGTTATGAGAATATCTAAGTATGATCATGTATATAGGTATCACGTCCGAGACAAGTAGACCGAAACGATTCTGCATCTATTACTATTACTCCACTCATCGACCGCTATCCAGCATGCATCTAGAGTATTAAGTTAAAAACAGAGTAACGGCTTAAGCAAGAGGACATGATGTAGAGGGATAGTTTCATGCAATATGATAAAAACCCCATCTTGTTATCCTCGACCTTCTGTCACTGGGAAAGGACACCGCAATATTGAACCCAAAGCTAAGCACTTCTCCCATGTCAAGAACAACCAATCTAGTAGGCCAAACCAAACTGATAATTCGAAGAGACTTGTAAAGATAACCAATCATACATAAAAGAATTCAGACAAGATTCAAATATTATTCATAGATAGACTTGATCATAAACCCACAATTCGCCGGTCTCAACAAACACACCGCAAAAAGAAGATTACATCGAATAGATCTCCACGAGAGAGGGGGAGAACATTGTATTGAGATCCAAAAAGAGAGAAGAAGCCATCTAGCTACTAGCTATGGATCCGTAGGTTTGAAGTAAACTACTCACACTTCATCGGAGGGGCTTGGATGATGATGTAGAAGCCCTCCGTGATCGATGCCTCCTCCGGCGGAGCTCCGGAACAGGCCCCAAGATGGGATCTCGTGGATACAGAAAGTTGCGGCGGTGGAATTAGGTTTTTGGCTCCGCCCCCGATCGTTTGGGGGTACGTGGATAAATATAGGAAAAAGAAGTACGTTTCTGAAGGTTCATTCCGTTTGGACTCCGTTTCATATTCCTTTTCTTCAAAACCCTAAAACAGGCAAAAAACAACATTTCTGGGCTGGGCCTCCGGTTAATAGGTTAGTCCCAAAAATAATATAAAAGTGGAAAATAAAGCCCAATAATGTCTACAACAGTAGATAATATAGTATGGAGCAATCAAAAATTATAGATACGTTGGAGACGTATTAGATACTTATGATGAAACTACTTATATGCTTGATACTACTTTGCCACTTGGTGAATTTCTTGATGAACAACTTGCTAGGGCTAGAGAGACTGAACTTATTGAAACTGATAATATTGATGAGAGTGATGATGAAGATTCTCCTCCTAGATATGACTTACATGTTGTGCCTGAGGGGTATGTTATGGATGAAGAAACTGCTGGAGACTTTCTTGCTTGCAATGATAGGAGTGATCTTAAGAAATTATTAGCTAAGCTAAAACAAAAGATTCTAAATGCTAGAATGAAATATGATCCTGCTTATGCTACTTCACCTATCTTTGTTACTGATAAAGATTATGAATTCTCTGTCGACCCTGAGATAATTACTTTGGTTGAATCTGATCCTTTTTATGGCTATGCATCTGAAATTGTTATGGCACATCTTACTAAATTAAATGATATAGCTACCCTATTCACTAATGATGAGAGAACACACTACTTTTATATCCTTAAATTATTTCCATTCTCATTAAAGGGTGACGCTAAGATATGGCTTAATTCTCTTGATCCTGGTTGTGTGCGTAGTCCCGAGGATATGATTTATTACTTCTCTGCTAAATATTTCCCCGCTCATAAGAAACATCTGCTTTAAGGGAAATATATAATTTTGTGCAAATTGAAGAAGAGAGTCTCCCACAAGCTTGGGGGAGGCTTCTCCAGTTACTTAATGCTTTGCCTGATCATCCTCTTAAGAAAAATGAGATACTTGATATCTTTTATAATGGACTAACCGAAGCTTTCAGAGACCACCTGGATAGTTGTGCTGGTTGTGTTTTCAGGGCTTCCAGAGTCTCCTACTAAGTTTGCTAGCCAATACTTAGATGTGTTTGATAACTTTACGGTTAAACAATAAAACTTCAATGCTTATTTTGGTAGAGAATTAAAACGCAATGCTTATATGATATAACACTTGAGTGATTATATGGCTAATGTTAAGGGTGAACTAAAACTTATTAGTAAACATGGTTCTATGGTTACCACTCAAGTAGAACAAATACTTAAAGTTCAGAATGATTTGCTCAAGGAATTAAATAATAAGAATGATTTGCTATTAGAGTGTCTACTAGAACTGGTAAAATGACTCAGGAACCTTTGTATCCCGAAGGCCATCCTAAGAGAATTGAGCAAGATTCTTAGAGAACTAATATTGATGCGCCTAGTCCTTCTAAAAGGAAGAAAAAGAAAAATGATAGGACTTTGCATGCTTCTAGTGAACCTGTTGTTGACACACCCGAGAATCCCAATGATATTTCTATTTCTAATGCTGAAACACAATCTGGTAATGAACATGAACCGAGTGATAATGCTAATATCGATGTTCATGTTGATGCTCAACCTAGCAATGATAATGATGTAGAGATTGAACCTGATATTGATCTTGATAACCCATAATCAAAGAATCAACGTTATGATAAGAAAGACTTTGTTGCTAGGAAGCATGGTAAGGAAAGAGAACCATGGGTTCAGAAACCCGTGCCTTTTCCTCCTAAACCACCCAAGAAAAAGGATGATGAGGATTTTGAGAGGTTTGCTGAAATGATTAGACCTATCTTTTTGCGTATGCGATTAACTGATATGCTCAAAATGAATCCTTATGCTACGTATATGAAAGAAATTGTTACAAATAAAAGAAAGATACCGGAGGCTGAAATTTCCACCATGCTTGCTAATTACACTTTGAAGGGTGGAATACCAAAGAAGTTAGGAGATCCATGAGTACCCACTATACCATGCTCCAATTAAAGAAACTATGTTAAAACTGCTCTATGTGATCTTGGAGCCGGTGTTAGTGTTATACCTCTCTTTTTATATCGTAGACTTGATTTGAATAAGTTGACACCTACTAAAATATCTTTGCAAATGACTGACAAATCAACTGCTATACCTGTCGGTATTTGTGAGGATGTGACTATTGTGGTTGCAAACGTTACTATTTTAACGGACTTTGTTATTCTTGATATTCCCAAGGACGATAGTATGTCTATTATTCTTGGAAGACATTTTTTGAATACTGCAGGGGCTGTCATTGATTGCACCAAAGGCAATGTCAATTTCATGTTAATGATAATGAGCATACGATACTGTTCCGCGAAAAAGAAACGTCCCCTGGGCAGGGGTATTTCCTAATGCGCAACGGCAATAAAATGAAGTGCGGGCGTGCCAATATACATTTGTATACAAATAAATAAAAGAGACACACAAGATCGGGGAACTCTGTATTTCATTAATTCTTTTGGAGAATTACATCAAATGGTTCCCACAAAAGTACATCATGTTTCTCTATGCAATCTGACTAAGTTTAGCGACTGTGTAGCTTCAAGTTTTCGGAGCCTCGGAAGACGATCCGGTTAATTACATCCACAAGATGCATCTTGTAGAAAACCTCCAATTAAGCTGATCTTGATGGTCGTCGTCTTCAAGCATGTGTGAATTGTTCTCCAAACGTGCATGAACAGTGCAAACATGTATTCTACCAAAGCCTCGTCGGTCCATGGTGAATGTCATCTAGGACCGCTGGTGGCGGGATTTTTGATGAACTCTATAAGCGAGAAGTGTTCGGCCTCGTCGGCACCGAACAAATAAAAGTCCATCCTCGTCGGCTTGGACCCTTTTCCGGCCTCATCGGTCGCGGAGTGCAATTGGGACTTCATAGCAAATTACAAGCGTCATACACAGCTGCGTATTAATTCATAACTGTCAACTACAAGTACCATGTTGTTGCACCATGCATGCACGCATGGGATGGCAAGGCTTTGAGTATGAGAGGCACACCATAAATCATCATGATGGTGAGTGCCAACGTTTGCACCAAATTTATGAGGGTTGCTCCACACGACCAATCACCACTCTAAGCTTTACTAATTCTAGTACTAAATTGCTACACCTATTCTCTGGACGTAACTCATAAAAAAAATGTTGTTCTCTGTAGCTCTGAGCATTTGAGCCCAAAGTTTTAGATACGCTTCTTTGATAACTTAACTTGTTCTCACAAAATTCTCAAGCTTTGTCGCCGAACAAATCAGCCTACACAAAATCATCAATCGGGCGTACTAATTTGCTTCGCCCGACATTAAGATCTGACTTGTGCGCACTGCTGCGCCTATTATCTTGCCTCAAAAATCGTAAAAAAATATTACTGAACATATCCAAGGATCTTTGGATTGCCTAAAAAAAATTCAGATCAGAACTCTTTCAGATTTGGCCGGCATGATGTTTCTGAAGCTGGCTGTACCACCAAACACATATCGTGTTTTCTGCAATTTTTGTCTGGCCTTCCTCTCGGCCGAATGACCTAAAATTTTAACACGACATCAACGTGTGTGACTTCTGCACCTGTAAAAAATTTGAGCTTCATACTCATCATGGAACGTCCGAAAATAATTTCGGAGTGCACCTATGTCAGCCCTGTAATTTCTGTCGAATCTAACTCTTAACATAAATTGCTTTTCTGGCCTGATCTCCTCCTCTCCTTGTCCTGTACCTATATTCTACTCGCTTGTTTTATGCGACAAGCATCAACAATAAATCTTGCAACTTGTACCTGTGAGTAAGAAACTTTGTAGACTGAACAAAGCAATCTACTTTCCGATGCAACGAAGATCGGATGAACCAATCTATTTCTGTTTTTTCGAGGAAACAAAGATCAGATGCACCAATCTATTTTCCAAGGCAACATATTAGATGGTGTGAACCAATCTAATTTTCCGAGGCAACATATTAGACGGTGTGAACCAATCTAATTTTCCGAGCCACAAAGAACGAGAGGGAGAGGATCAAAGGGATCGCTGCAACGAGCGTGTAGTCTCAGCATCGTGGAACGCCATGGTTGATCTTCTCTTGAAGCTGTTCGCCTGATGTGTTTACGTAGGTCGAGGAAAAGCCTTATGGCGTGTAGATGGGTGTGCGTGGATGTGAAGGCCGACAGCCTTGCGGCGGTGTGTGTGCGTGCGTCTCCCTCTTTTGCGTGGAAGGAGAAGTCCCTTTTATAAGCTAATGCTAGGGCTAGAGGGGGCACCGTGAGCGCCGCCAATTTTCTGTTGGGCTGAGTGCGTCGCTGCCTAGAAACCAGGCTCTCCAATTCTTATCTCTTCTTATCAGGCATACAGTAGGTTGTTAGGCTGTTTAATCCACCACATAAAACCATCATGCGTAGCGAACCAACCTCTGATTGAGATGGTTAGGTGAACAGTGGTATCCCCAACCCACCAGGGTTTAAATCCTGGTGCTCGCATTTATCCTGGATTTATTTCAGGAATTTCGGCGATACGCTTTCAGTGGGAGGAGACGTTCCCGTCGACTACGAGGCGCCTACGGTGACTTCGTAAAATCTCAAGATGATATGCCGGCTCAGTCTCTCGAAGGTGCTCATAGGGGTAGAGTGTGCGTGTGTGCGTTCATAGGGGTGAGTGTGTGCGTGTTTATATGAGCGCTTGCGTCTGTACTGTGTTCAAAGAAAAAAACAATCATGCGTACGCGGCTGGATGTGGGCATCAGCGACGCATACGTACACGACGACCTGATCACATCCCGGCCCGTGTATTATTCCCAGTGTGCATATCCGCCCATCATTATACATACGGTATGCATAACTAGCCACGGCTCTTCGCGCCTGATGTGCATGCTGTCACACATATGACTAGTAATTGTACGTGAGACACGACCCGTGCATGTGCATGCAACATTAATTAATCACGGGACTTTAGTGCCTAACGCACGTACGTATATTACTAAGCACCACATCCATTGCTTTCTCATTCTTTTTCTTTCTTTTAATCTTTTTTTTACCAAGTCTAAACACATGGCCTAACTAGCAAAGTGGCCCATGTAAACATACTCAGGCAACTTTATTATGGACGGTGACAAAATTTCATCAAACAAATGCCCCCCACCAAGTGGAGTATGCGTGCGGAGCAAGACAAACTCGACTTGGTGCAAACTTATCTAATATGGCGCAAATATGAATTGCTGCCTCAGTTTGGACAGAATAATTATACCTGTTCAGGGTACTAAAGAAAGAACACATAGAATTTGGCGAAAGTCCATGCCAAAATAATGAATGAATGGAACACCATGGCAAAAGTTCATGCCATGAGTGGACCATATAGATTGTAAGTATGGTTGCAGTGAATCCATGCCATAAACAGTAAGAGAAAAAAAACACGGCGAAAGCCCATGCCGTAGATGAATACTAAACGTTGTGGCGAAACCATACCACCAATGAGTGTTACAGATATTATGGCGAAACCATGCCACAAATGAGAGAAGAGATTAATGCAGCGGAAGTCCATGCCACAAATTAGTGCGTATCTACGATGCAAGACTAGGAAAACACTAGAACTCGTAGAAAATAATGTGAGACCATGAAGAAAGTCCATTCCATTGCCTCAAAATATCTCAAGTACTTGTTGCGACCACTTTATCACTGCGATGACAGCCAACAAAGTCACCTTGGATCTTCTTTAATATGTAGCGAAAGTCCATGCCACTTCTTAAAAGAATTTATCAACTCTATTGCAACCATGTAACTGTCATGGTGCCAGCCAATAGAACTGAAGGGTTTCACAGATTCTTATGTACCGCACTGGCATACTTCACTGCTCCCGACATGTGAAAGTTGGTCAATGATCTGAGCGAGTTGTACCTGAATAGGCAATTCTGAGTAAAACCCAAAAAACAGAGTTGGTTGTTTGTTTTGTTTGAAATTTTGGATTTTTCTCTTATCACCGAGCTATGAGGTGGCTTCGGGTAAAGCTGCAAGGAGACTAAACTGCTAAAGGAGGTGGTGGTCTGAACATCACAACTTCACTTCCATTGTGTCTGCGTGTAAGAGACAACATGTTTCAATGGGGATTTGACCAAGGTTGTGTCGACCTCCCTGAGTCATCTATCCGGTAAGAACCCATCATTGGCATTGCGTGTCGGTCCCGTCATGGGACTTAGGATATGGCTGATTGGTATTGGTTTGCATGGGTAAAAGTTTGTTGGGATTCTGCCATTACTTTTGCTGAGGGGTGGTAAATGGCCACTATCCGCCTTCCTTTCGGGTGGACCCTTTGTTGCTTGGAGATGATGGATACGCTTCTTGGGCCTACTAGAGATATTTTCTCTTATTGCTAATGCGGTTTTGCTTAATGACCGCAACTTTAAACTGATATTCTCTTGCTTGTGCGACTTCCTTTGGCTACCGCTGACTTGATATTGATGTTTCATTCCTGGATTTTGCTTGAGTGTTCTTTGCTGACCACAGACTACTTCATGAACTGGACCTGTTTGCTGGGGGATCCATCTTGAGAACTTGGATAGTGGCCACCTACCTTTGTGGAAACTAGAACCCTCGCAGGCATTTTATTTGGACCCTTGTTTTAGGCCTCACTAGGGTGGCAAGAAGCTACACACTGAAACAACTTTTCTTGAAACAGGCAGCCCTCTCTGCTCTTTTCCCTATAGTTTCACCCGGCTAAGCAAGATGAGACGCAACACCAATGATAGGCTTTTCACTTCAGCTCGGGCTCAAATCAGTCCCCACAACTTGTTTGCCCCCACTTAGCATGTGACATTGGTGCATTGTGTGTAGGTCACTTAGCTGTAAGCCAGATCCACCACAACCTCCCTTTGACAAAGTTACAAGTCTCCTGGCAGTCAAACCTTGCACCACCAGCTCAACGATGTTTGAGAAAAACCGTTTTATTATTGGGCATGTTGATGCCCTTTTTGGAAGAAGAGGGAAATTCATTTATTAGAAATTACCTCTGAAAAAAAATCACGCAAAGTACTTCTTGAGGAAGCGGCCATTTATAGGGGGCATTGGACGAACGCCCTCCTGATTAATGACTTGATAGGCACCGCCATCATATACTTGTTCAACAACGAAGCGTCCTTCCCACTTTGGCTCAAATTTGCCTTTTCCCTTGCTAGTGAGGATGATAGGATGCCTTAAATCAAGCACTAGATCTCCTTTTCTGAATACTCATGGCTTGACAAGTTTGTCATATGCCTTGATCATGTTCTATCGATAGAACTGTAGATTTTGGAGGGTGTTGAGACGCCCCTCCTCAAGTGAGTCTAACTCTTCAAACCTGAGTAGGATTCCTCCTCATGTATAGCAACTCGAAGTGTAGGAAGCTCCACCTCTAGAGGTAGGACGGCTTCAGTTCCAAACACAAATGAATATGGTGTTGACTGAGTGGGCGTGCGGACTGTCACACGGTATGCCCATAATGCTTCAAAGAGGTGGTCATGCCAGTCTCTCTTATGCTTTGTCACTGTCTTCTTTAGAATCTTAACAAGCCTTTTGTTAAAAGCTTCTGCTAGTCCATTTGCTTGTGGATAATACCCAGTGGAATAGTTCCACTGAACCTTATACTTGGCCGCAAATTTGAAGATCTTTTCTGACTTGAAAGCCAGGCCATTATCAGATGTTATGCAGTGAGGCACACCGAAGCGATAAATGATGTTATGCTCCAGGAATCTAATGACATTTTCTGATTTAACTTCCCTTAATGGGATAGCCTCGGCCCACCTAGAAAACTAATCTATGATGGCTAAGATGAATTGATGCCCCTTAGAAGAAGGAGGGTCAATAGAGCCTATCACGTCAATGCCCCATGCATCGAATGGCCATGAAGGTACTACGGGGTGGAGTGGTGCGGGTGGTTGATGCTTGAAATCTCCATGCACCTGACAATCATAGCAGGATCATGATATTTTTATACAATCACCCATCATGCCTGGCCAATAGCTTCCTGAAAGCTTGATGCTATGATACGTTCATGGGCCACTTTGATGGCCACCACATACACCAGCATGCACTTCTTTTAGGGCGATATCGGCCTCACTTCTGGAGAGACAACGGAGTGGTAGTTCATACCCAAAAGAACGCCTATACAAAACATTTGCTTTAAAGATGTAGGAAGGAAGTCGTCTTTGGAGTTGACGTCTTGAGACGGGGTCACTCGGAAGTGTCCCATGTTTGAAGTAATCTAGGAAAGGCTTACGCCAATCTTCCTCACCAACATCATTGGTTACAACACTATTGACCTCATACTTCTCAGACACAAGCTCTAATACTGCAGGTAAGAGCCATCTTTCTTCTATTCTAATGTTTGCTTTACCATCTGGCAAGACAAGGGATGAGGCCAATTTGGCAAGTGCATCTGCAGATGCATTTTTACTACGTGGGACATGGTCGATTTGAATGTATTCAAATCTTTCCATGAGCTTCTGGGTAGCTTCACAATATGGTATTAACTCGGGTTTACAAACCTCGTATAGGCCATTAACCTGCCTCACAATTAACTTTGAATCCCCATATGCATGGAGGATGCACACATCCATGGAGAGTGCAAGCAAGAGGCCAAAGATGAGCGACTCATACTCGGCTTCGTTATTTGAGTATTCTTCTTTGACACTACAAAAAAAGACACATCTGTGACATTTTGGGCCGAACAAAATTTTTTCTGTCATACATATGACACTTCTATGATGATAATTGTGACAAAACCCGGTATCATCATAGATGTGGTGGGCTCCTACTTCTATGACAAAAAAACATGACAGAAAATGGGCTTTTCGTCCTGGGCGGGCCGGAGACGCAGCTGCATGACATTCTTTGGGCCGTCCACGACGGAAAAAACTGAGGTAGAAGCGAGGGCGAGGAAAATTCGGGGAGTTCCCGGTTACGGTGGGAGGTCGGGGGCCGAGTGATGCGCGTTTCTCTCATACATGTATGCGCGTGTGTGCGAGGCGTTGGCTCTAACTGAACCCGAGCGAGGCGTTGGGCTCTAACTGAACCCGAGCAATTGCATTGCAGGCTACGCGTTACTGAATCTGAGCGATCGATCGATGGCTGTTAACTGAACCAGATCGAGCGATTCCTTCGCTACTGTTGCTAACTGAAGCCGATCGATTGGATGAATAGTGAGCGTTGCGGGGGGTGGGGGATTGGGGATTGGATGAACAGTGAGCGGTGGCGTTGCCTCTGGATGAACAAGACCCCGTGGTGTGGAGGGCTGGATGAACAGTAGAGGGTGGAGGGGTGCCCGTGTAGGGGTGGTTGAACAGGACCCCGTGGTGTGGAGGGCTGGATGAACAGTAGACGGTGGAGGGGTAGTTGAATAGTAGCCGGTGGAGTAGCGCGCGGTGGAGGCTGGATGAACAGGAGCCCGTGGAGGCTGGAGGAGGTCGACTGTAGCCCGTGGAGGCTGGAGGAGGTCGACGGTGGAGATGAACAGTATCCCATGGAGTCCTGTTTTGCGGTACGCCACACCCCTCCCGATGAACAGGACCCCCGTTTCAACTGTAGGAGGTCCGTTTCCTTTGTTTTGCGGTACGCCACACCCCTTCCGATCAACAGGACCCCGTTTCGACCGTAGAAGGTCCGTTTCCTCCGTTCTGCGGTACGCCAGACCTCGTTTCCATCGCCTATTCCGTCCAAGCCTTCCCGATGAACACGACCACGCATTCTGTTCCGACCCAGCCGGTTGGCTCCCACGCGTTCTGTTGCCTCCCGATGAACACGACACATTCCGTTGCCTCCCGATGAACACGGCGCATTCTGTTGCCTCCCCATGAACATGACGCATCCCGTTGCCTCCCCATGAACACGACGACGACACTGTTTCTCCGTTCCGACCCAGCCATGTACACGAGCCCTGGACGTACGTATGTGCGAGTAGGCGTTCGAGACCCTGCTCGTATGTACACATACGTGGCCGTATTTTCTTTCTTGCACCCTGGCCGTTGTACATATGCACGTGCGCGCCTCTACTACGACACATGCGCGCCTCTACTACGACACGTGAGCGCCTCTACATCGACCAGTATGTACGTACACGTTCGCGACCAGAATGACAACGCTACGTATGCTTCGACCAGGTGGGTCCCGACTGTCAGGCACTCCCTTGCCTGCGAAGATGCAGCTAGTGGGTCCCAGCAGTCAGGGGGAAAATCGTTTTGTTTTTTGTTTTTTTCCTGGACGCACTTCCTTGCATGCTAAGGTGTAGCTGCTGGGCCCCAACAGTCAGGTGGGCGAATCGTTTTTTTTTGCCCAGACACACTTCCTTGCATGCGAAGGTGTAGCTGGTGGGTCCCAATAGTCGGGTGGCGAATCGTTTTTTTCCGGACGCACTTCCTTGCGTGCGAAGATGTAGCTGGTGGGTCCCAGCAGTCAGGGGGGCGAATCATTTTTTTCCCGGACGCACTTCCTTGCGTGCGAAGATGTAGCTCGTTGGTCCCAGCAGTCAGGGGGTGAATCATTTTTTTCGCAAAATACGGTGGCCCGTCCTGTGGGTCGCCGCTGTCAGGTGGAGGAATAATTATTTTGCGCGTAATAAGGAGGCACTTCCTTGCGCCTGCCGTGGACCCAGCTATCAGCCTCTCCACGTACAGTCCAAATCCGATGGAAGTCGTTCCTTGACCACGTTGACCACACCGCGCCGAGAGCACGAGGGCGGTTGATGACGGCGAGGCCTAGGAAGGGGATGACGCGGAGCAGGGGAAGACGCGGCAGTGGATGCACACACGGAGAGGAGTATGAGGGTTCACTGGTTCGGTTGCGCTACCGTCGCCGCAGAATAACAGGGGGTGTGGGTGAGTGGAGGGATGACCTGGCCAGCGGTGGGAGTAGTAGGGGGCGGTGAGGCCTCTGCGGCAGCACAGCCGGCCACGAGAGGCAGGAGCAGGCGGCACGACCGGTGCTGCTTTGGGCGGCTGGAGAAAGAAGACCAGAGGTTGAAGAAGCATGATGGCCGTTGGATGGACATTGTACGGTCATTGTAGCTAGAATCGTCTATATTGACTAAGTTGACAAAGCCCTTGGTACGTCAACTTAGTAGGCCCACAGGTCAGCTTCTGAAACGGTGCGCCCCAGATGTCATGGGGAGGAATCATTTTTTGGGCGAGTGAAACTAGAATATCCGAGATTGAAGAAGAAGCATGACATCCGTTGGATGGACATCCAACGGCCACTACTGCTAGAACCGTGTGTTGACTATAAGTTGACAAAGCCTTACATACGCGTCAACTCTGTTTTTTAGGGGACACGTCAACTTAGTAAGGCCAGAAGTGTGTGGCAGAGAACTTATAGCCCATTTGAGATTTGTAAGAATGTGTAGCCCATTTTTGAATTCTAATGGAATTTACTACAGCCCATTTACAGTTTGTTAAAAGTACAGCCCATTTCAACCAACCATTCAAAACAGAGTTCAATAAAATTTCACACATTTTGATGGGATCCGAAATATTTTTGTCCCGAAATTTCTAGTCAGATTAAATACAATTTCAATATAAATTTATATTACATAAAAATCCAACGAAACATTGTGCTCGCAACAATTAATGAAATTAAAAATTTCAATATCCAAAAATAATATTTTATAAAGTAATCACGTGTTTGGTACATTTTTTATAGTTACTGCCCAGTTTTTATAATTACATCCCATTTATTATTACTTAAAGCCCATTTTCTTGTTAAGCCCAATGCATCCCTCCTAGGAAAGATTTGCAGCCCAGCGGGGCGGAGAATAACAACTTGACCTTGCCTGGGTATTCCTAAAAAAAGTATAGTTGGGCTAGCCATTTTCATCTTGAAAAAAATTAATATCTGGGCTGGATATCTGGCCTGGTCTAGACGGGCCACAACCCGCTCAGTTAATACCTGCAGCGATGTTTTCGTTGTTGTTCAAAGGAGAAAAATTAATATCTAAGCTAAACATCGAAAAGACTCTGCAGTGCTCACACCTCAAAAACACTAATACTGCTCGAGCTGCTTGGTCCTAGCTGTCGGCCGCTTCTTGTGCAATTCTCTCGTTTATTGACTACTACATAGGTTGACAATGGTATGGGACCGTGATGTCAAGAAACCAAGAGGAAGAAAAATAAATTGTATATATATATAATAAGGAGGCACTTGCGTACATGAGGCTATGGACCTGGTGGGTCTCCATTGTCATCCTCTCCAAGTAAAGTCATCTCCTCGCCCGCGCGCGCTTTCCGCCCGAAACAGTCAGCGCTGCCCGCCCTACTTCCCGGTGCAGGCGATTGCTCCGCCTTCAAACGACACAAGTTCGTCCGTCCATCCATCTGCCGCCCACATTAATGAAAAAATCCAACGAAACATTGTGCTCGCAACAATTAATGAAATTAAAATTTTTAATATCCAAAAATAATATTGTATAAAGTAATCACGTGTTTTGTGCTTTTTTATAGTTACTGTCCAGTTTTTATAATTATATCCCATTTATTATTTCTTAAAGCCCATTTTCTTATTAAGCCTAATGCATCCCTCCTAGGAAAGATTTGCAGCCGAGCGGGGCGGAGAATAACAACTTGACCTTGCCTGGGTATTCCTAAAAAAAGTATAGCTAGGCTAGCCATTTTCAGCTTGAAAAAAAATTAATATCTGGGCTGGATATCTGGCCTGGGCTAGACGGGCCACAGCCCGCCCAGTTAATACCTGCAGCGATGTTTTCGTTGTTGTTTAGAGGAGAAAAAATAATATCTGAGCTAAACATCGAAAAGACTCTGCAGTGCTCACACCTCAAAAACACAAATACTGCTCGAGCTGCTTGGTCCTAGCTATCGGCCGCTTCTTGTGCAATTCTCTCATTTATTGACTACTACATAGGTTGACAATGGTGTGGGACCGTGATGTCAGGAAACCAGGAGGAAGCAAAATAAATTATAGTTATATATATAAAATAAGGAGGCACTTGCGTACATCAGGCTATGGACCTGGTGGGTTCCCATTGTCATCCTCTCCAAGTAAAGTCATCTCCTCGCCCGCGCGCGCTTTCCGACGGAAACAGTCAGCGCCGCCCGCCCCGCTTCCCGGTGCAGGCGATTGCTCCGCCTTCAAACGACACAAGTTCCGTCCGTCCATCCATCTGCCGCCCACATTAATGATACGCGGTTGCCAAGGCGGCTACTCCGGTGCCACACGTCCGTCCCTCCGCCCGCCCACCATTGCTATATAAACTACTGCGTCGGCCATAGCCGCAGTCATCCACATCTGTTTCCCTTTCTCCTGTCCACACCACTACTGCCCACCATGGCTTCCTCACGCTCTAGCGCTCTTCGGGACGGACGAACAACGGACCACAAGGAGATGGCAGCCATTGCTGCCGACCGGCTGGCCGGCAGGCAGCCGGAGGACGACGGCGTCCCAATGGAGAACATGGTAGTCGACGATCCGGCGCCAACCCCCTCATCCGCGCCATTCCTCGCCGGTGTATTGCACCATGACCATCGGCGAGGCCCGTGCCCAATATATGGACAAGGTGAGGCAGATGCGTGAGGAGCAGTTCCGGGAGGCGCAGGCCGACGCCTCCTACAACCACGATTAACTCCAGGAGCACCTGCAGGCGGAGGAGTAGATCGCCGCAGAGCGGTCGGAGGAGGAGGCGCTTCTCGACTCGTACCGCTCCGCCCGCAAGGGCTGCCTCGAGCGCTGGCGGTACCGCATGCGGGTGGCAGAGGCTGCGGCCGCCTACAAAGAGGCTAGCAAAGAGGGCGATGAAGCGGGTGAGGCAGTGTTTGGCGAGACCAAGGACGAGGCAGAGGACAATGCCAGCTCCGACGAGTCCCCGCTGCGCTGGCGTCGATGAGGCCCTCCTTCGCCGAGGCCCCGCCCCGCCAACAATGATGAAGAGGACATCACCGCCTCAGCCGAGGCCCCACCCTGCCGGCAACGTGGGGGAGGATTTCCACCGCTCCACTGAGGCGCCGCCCGCCGGCAACAAGACAGAGGACATCGCCGGCTCCGCCGAGGCCCCGCCCCGCTGCCAACGAGACCGCGCCACACAGAAAACGAGGAAAAGTAGAACATGGTAGGTCGCCGCCGCTCGGGTCCAAGTAAGGCCACCGCTGCTACTCTTTGGTTGAACCAAGCTAGGAGGGTTGAACATTGACGGCCGGTTAGCTTCTTGGCGGCGACGTGGAGTCAAAGAGCTGCGCTGGAGAAGAACGCTGCTTCTACTTAACGGCTGGTGCAGTTGGCTGACGGATACGTGGGCCCAACAGGCCACATGTCAGTTACGCAACTGCACCTGCAGTTAAGTCACTGAAGCTTCTGTTTGGCTCAGCGGGACATAGGTGGGTAGCTTCGGTTAATTAATTATACCTCTAGCGCACCCCTTTTTAGTTGAAGAATGTATGAAATGTAATGAAATCTGGCATGTTTATATGAAATCCGACCGTGTATGAATGAATTTATTTCGACTAGTTTGAATTCCTGTATCACTGGCATTGGATGAATATGCAAAACAATATGTACTAGCATTTTCCCCAGGGTGATCACCTCGTTTGCAGCAATTTCACATGTACTCCCTCCGGTTCTTTCTAGTCGGCATACAAGTTTTGTCTGCAGTCAAAGTATCTCTACTTTGAACAATCTTATACAAAAAAGTATGCACTTTCACAATGTGCGAAGTAAAAAGGAACAGAAGGAGTACAAAGAGTTTGATCGGCTTTTTAGCGTTTGTGTACATTGCAATCAAACACACAGACCTGGCAATGCATAGAGAACATTCAAAACAATCGATGATTATGTATCTCAGCGACTCACATGTCAGAGGCAATATTTACTTCACAACTAAAGAATAAAGAAAAAAATCGATCAAATATCAAACGCATGTCTTGCTAAAATCAATGAGCAAAATTTGACAAGGTCGTCCCATTCCAAAATATCAAATGCCTACGATTGTGGAATGGGTAGGGTTTGCCATCAGTTCAGACATTGACGTGACACCTCGTGCTAAATAAACCAGCTGTTCTTTTGTGCAGTTCCACCAAAATCAACCAAATTCGCGTGTAGCTTGTATGATTTCGCCCTTATATGTTGCAACGCCTTGAACTTATCGGCACCTCCTTTCTTGTGGTGGAAATGAATGATTCGATGTATTCATGAACATTTTGTGCAGTTCCCATTGAAATCAAGCTGAGCACCCCTGTTTGCACAAATACAAAAAAGTGATTAGTATAAAGCAAACTGTACTATGAATTGACAGTTTCAACAGGCACATACATGGTCCATGTAGAGCACACTTTTAGAAAAATGGAACTGACTAGAAAGAATCCTAGAACAACTTTGTACTCGCGCATCACAACAAAAAAATGGAGATTCCTCAGTCCTTCTGAGCTGAAGTTAGTTTGGTCTTGTGGGGAGTAATGTAACCATCCTTCAAGTGCTCCTTCTGACGAGAAGATAGACAGGGCTTCTTCATCCTAGCATAATCGGAACTAGTCACTTCACATACTCCATATTCTTCTTCAGAGGAAGATGATCCTGTTGTGCAAAGACAAGAGGACTACTAAATGCTAGCATCCCTGTTTGCTCGAAAAAAGGAAAGGAAATATTTAAAACAACACAAATGAAGCACTTCTCAAGGAGAATACCACTTTTTCATGATAGTATCTAAATAGTAGCACAACACCAATAGAGATGACAAAGCTCAATCATATGGATGAAATCAGTGGGCGAGTACCAACCTTTGTCAGGAGGCTTATTGTGTAGAGCATACATATGAAGCACTTCTCCGGAACCATCTGTTGCTATCTACGGTGGTGGCCATGCTTACTATATACTCCTCGATTAGTTTAATGTTTCCAACATCTTCTTGTGCAGTTCCACTAAAATATATGGTATCTTCAAAGAAGATCCCTGTTTGCACAAGTAGAGATAATTACATATTACATTAAGAGTGGCATCAAATCAGTGGCAAAATAATTGCTTGTTCCAGCCATAGCAATAAATTAAGATGCAAAACTATATGATTACTTGTGTCATCACAGTTCCAGTGCTTCATTGCAGCATCGGGAGTTGATTTTTGTTTTTCTTCCGGTAGCGTTGCGGCGGTCTTGCCATGGCTTGGCGCCAGCACGACTGGCGGTGTTGTCTTTGGGGTGGTGTCCCCCGCCCCAAACAAATCTGGCTCTTCGGCCAAAGCAGGGGCCAGCTTAGGCAGGTGCTGAGGGTCATCAGATCATCTTCGTCGGCCCCGGCGGGTTGAATCGGAGGTAACAACTCATTGCAGCCTGGCAGCACCCGAACCAGTTGAACCCTATACACGTTGGGTGGCATCGGTTTACTGTGGAACACGGGGTTGCCCGATTGAACGATTTTTCCCTTGGCGACATCGACCAACTCGTCGTTCACGAAGTGCAGGAGAGTGCATGGAACATCGGCGGCGCCCTGCGAAAACATGTAGGGCGTCAGGGATGCCCAGTCAAAGGCAAGGAGATGAAGTCCTCGGCCGAGAGGCTTAATTAGTTACCGTGATGATGGCATCGAGCTCGGCTAATGTCGAGGCACCACCAATGGCGGGCGTGCAACTGACGAAGGGGCCGCTTGCTGGCGAGGTACCGGCCGGCATACACCCGGGTGCATTAAGCTCCAATGCCGGCGTCGGAGACACCAATACCGTCGCCGCCGGAGACACCAATGGCGCCGCCGCCGGAGACAGCAATACTGCCGCCGCCGAAGACACCAATGGCGTTATCCCATGAATCAAGGTAGGCATAATGCCGATGAGCGTCGATCCCAGTTGTTGTTGCACGTGCTCTTGGACCATCTCCGGAATCCGCGCCACTTGCGCCTTGAGTGCTTCAACCTCGCGCGACTGGCTTTCCGAGCTGGTCTTTGAAAATATCATCAAATTTGTTATTTGAAAATATCATCAAATTTGTTATTTAAAAATATCATCAAAAAGTGGGGGAGGGTGCGGGGTGTCGGCGGCGGCGGTGG
>NC_057809.1:49427762-49436953 GCF_018294505.1 Triticum aestivum | reverse complement strand
GCCGGGGGAGGGTGCGGAGGGTCGGCGGCGGCGGTGGAGCGGGGGAGGGTGCGGGGGTTCGTCGGCGGCGGTGGAGCAGGGGGAGGGTGTGGGGGGTGCTCGGTGGCGAGGGGGATCTGGCGAGGGGGATAGCTATCGAGAGGGAGGGGGATCGAGATCGAGTGTCCTCATGAATATTCAATATTTTTTCATATTGAATATGAAAAAATATCACCAAATTTGTAAAAATATTCATGAATTCAAAAAGTTCCCATGAAATTTAAAAATATTCATGATATCAAAAAGTGCCCGAGAAATGAAGACTACGATTTAAATACAATCGATCTTAGCTAGCTATCTGTTCACGATCTTCTTGCCCTTCTTTTTCGCAAATGGAGTTCTTCTATGGAACGGACGTCCTTTAGGTAGGGTGGTCCTACTTCTTCTTGTGGTGTATGCTGCTACTTCATCGTCATCGTCATATTCGATCTTCGGGTCGCCGTACTTGTCGAAGTCTTGCTCATTGGCTACTCCATCCATTCCGATGATCTTCCTTTTGCCTCTCCTCACGACAACACGACTGGGCTTTGACAGGTTGGTAATGAAGAAGCATTGGTCCACTTGGGAAGCCAGTACCCATGGCTCATTTTTCGCGGTGACGTTTGTGCCCGCGGTCTTGGATTTGGCTTCGGCTATAACCATGGTGGTGAAATACCGGTTTTCTTTTAGGACGCTCTTGGACCATCTGACACGGAACATCGGGACCTTCTCTCCAGCGTAGCTCAGCTCCCAGATCTCCTCGATCCTTCCGTAGTATCTGTCCTTGTCGTTATCGGTGTAGGATTCCATCGTTACCCCGGAGTTCTGATAACCATCGCTCTTCATGTCCTTGTCCTCGGTGTAGAATGTGTAGCCGTTGATATCATACGCCTCATAGGTCATCAGGTTGTGCTCGGCGCCCTGTGACAAGGCGAATATGAGTTGTTCTTCCGCGGAAGAATCCTCATGTAAAGGGTACGACAGAAGCTTCTGCTTGAACCAACGCGTGAAACATGAGTTGTGCTCTTTGATTATATCTCCGTCCGTCCTCTGTTGGCCTCGGTCATTGTACGTCTTATCAATAAAAGTTTTGTGCTCTACCACCCAAGGATCGACCACGTCTATGTGTTGTAGCACGACTAGGTTTGCTCTTTCAAAGTCAGCAAGTCGACCCTCGAAGTTGACATGCATTTCGCGGCCACCCTCACGGTGACCCCATCCAGCGAGCCTGCCGAGGTGCCTGTTGACGGGCAGACCAACGAGGTTCTCGATGCCTAGATAATTCGTGTAGTAGGAGATGCACTCTTCGGTCAGAAAGCCCCTGGCTATGCTTCCCTCTGGACGTGACATGTTGCGAATGTATCCTTTGATGACACCATTCATCCTTTCGAACGACATCATGCTGTGCAGGAATGTCGGCCCGAGTTGGATGATATCCTCCACGATATGGACCTGCAGATGCACCATAACGTCAAAGAATGCGGGCGGGAAGTACATCTCAAGCTCGCATAGTATCACCACGATCTCTTCCTGTAGCCTTCTGAGTTGCCTCATGCCAACCGACTTCCGAGAGATGACGTTGAAAAAGTTGCATAGGCCAAATAGCGTTTGACGGACGTGTGCATCCATGATCCCACGGATTGCAACTGGAAGTATCTGCGTGATCAGCACGTGACAGTCGTGAGACTTCATCCCGCTGAACTTCTGCTTCACTGGGTCTAGGTATCTGCTTATCTTCCTCACGTAACCGTAAGGAAGTTTTACTCCTACGAGGCAGGTGAAAAACTGCTCGATCTCCTCCTGACTTAGAGTGAAGCATGCGGGAGGGTAGTCACCGTCTTCTTGGTCGTTTTGCCTTTGCGACGACTTTCTGTGTCCTGCTTCGCCTCATCATCATCATCATCATCATCATCATTAGTGTGAAGCTCCTGCCTGATGCCCATTGATTTCAAGTCTTCCCTTTCTTTCGGCCCATCTTTGGTCCTCTCTAGCATGTTGAGCAGGGTACCAAGCAGACTCTCGCACACATTCTTCGTGATATGCATGGCATCAAGGCTGTGAGGCACACGGTGGATCTTCCAGTACGGCAAGTCCCAGAAAACAGACCTTGTTTTCCATACCTTCAGCAGCGGCTCTAGCACGTTTCGCTTCTTTCCCGGCTCTGGCGCCTTTTGCTTCTTTCCAGGCAGTGGGCAATCTTTCCAATTTTTCAACAGCCCGTCTATTTCCTCGCCGCTCCTCGTACGCGGGCGTCTTCGGGGTTCAGTTTCACCATCAAACAGATCCTTGCGTTTCCTCCATGGGTCATTGTCGCGAAGCCACCTTCGATGTCCCATGAACACGGTTTTCGAAGACCCGGGATCTCTATCTAGCTGGCGATACGTTGAGTCATCCATGCACCTGACGCATCCAGAAAATCCGTGGACCACCTGCCCCGCGACATATCCGTAACCGAGATAGTCGTGCACCGTCGTGAGTAGTGCGGCGCTCATAGGGAAATATTCTTTCTCTGCGCCGTCCCACGTATTGGCTGGCGTTTTCCACAGCGTGTCTAGCTCCTCCTTCAGCAGCCCCAGATACAGATTGATGTCGTCCCTGGTTATTTCGGCCCTTCAATTAGCATACTCATGTGAATGTACTTCCTCTTCATGCACAACCAGGGGGAAGGTTGTATATCCACACAAACACAGGCCAGGTGCTATGTGTGCTTCTCTGGCTGCCAAATGGATTGACTCCATCGGTGCTCGCGCCCAGCACGATGTTCCTTGGATCCTTCCCAAATTCTGGGTGTTCGAAGTTCAACGCTTGCCAACGCAGGAGCTTTGCTACCTTAGGGTCCGTGAAATACCGCTACAGACGAGGAGTGATCGGAAAGTACCACACCACTTTTCGAGGAGTTTTCTTCCTCTTCTTGTATCGAGTGACGCCGCACACCGAACATATGGTAGACTCCGCGTGCTCGTCCCGATAAATGATGCAATTGTTCATGCACACATGGTATTTCACGTGCGGTAAATCCAGAGGACACACGACTTTCTTCGCCTCCTCGAAACTGGTCAGGCACTTGTTCCCCTTGGGAAGACGTTCATGCCAGAATGACATGTTCTCGTCGAAGAATGCGTCGGTCATTTTGTGTTTTACCTTCATCTCCAGAGCCATGAGCGTTACTTTCAGGCGGGTATCCTCGGGTCTGCATCCTTCATACAATGGAGTAACCACGTCTATCTCCAGTTGATCCAGCCGGGCTTTCTCTCGGGCGGCAGCTCTTGCGTTATCCGTCTGCTTGGGAAGCAGCTCTTGAATATGAGGGTCCTACAACCAGCCCATCGATGGTCCATCGTCGTTTGCTCCGCCGTCATCTTCATCTTCATGATCATGCCCTTCGTCTGCTCCGGCATATTCCTCATCATCATGTCCGGCATCTTCTACATGATGACTGTGTACAGCATCACCGTCGTGATCATGTCCTGGAGATTCTTCGTCTTCTCGCCCGCCCGAGCCACGGTGGTTGTCTTGCTGCCCTTCCTCATTTCGTGCTCGGCCCCCATGGACGACTTCATAGTCATCTTCATCACCTTGCCACTGATAGCCATCCATGAAACCACGCAAGAGCAGGTGGTCCCGCACCTGCCCGGAATCCGGGTCCGCAATAAGGCTCTTCAGCTTGCATCTTCGACATGGACATCTTACCTCCGTCTCGTTCTTTTGAAGCATCTCGGCCTTCGCGGAGCTTAAAAACCTATTCACGATGCCTTCGGTCATCGTGCGGACCATGGTCGCCTGCGGGGTAGAGCAAAACGATATTTTAGAACCAAGAAAAAAATTTGGCATGACTTTCCCTAAAAATAGGACCAAAAAGAATGCATAGTGCCAAAATTCTCGCCGAAACAGAAATGAATCAACATTCCGGCAAAATATTGGCAACTATCGCATTTCAAATACCGGTACCTACAAACACAAACATATATGCAACACCACAAACATATGCAACACCACAAACATACATAGATCTAGCTAGGCCACAAAAAGTGCATGTGCACGTTGTTGGAGCGAGCTAGGAAGAAAAAAAAGTAGATCTACAACATGAAGATAGCTTTCCCCTTACTTACCTATCAAAAAAGGTAATTTCACCACTTAATTTTGATGAATCTATGGTGCAAATGAGGTGAGGAGGAGGAGGCAGCCGACAAGCTTGGAGAAGGAGGTGGAGGGAATGAAGTGGGGAAAGTGAGTGTGTAGGTGTGGCTGTCCAAAATATCTAGCTGGTCTCAGGTTACAAATGGCGCACCACACAGCCATGCGCCATTAGTAACCCAACATACTAATGGCGCACCTCCTGGCCATGCGCCATTAGTAGTTTTTCAAAAAAAGTATATATATATATATATATATATATATATATATATATATATATACACATATATATACTAATGGCGCACTTTGCAACCGTGCGCCATTAGTAGTTTTGCAAAAAAAAGAATAAAAAATACAGTAGTGGCGCACTCCATGGCTGGTGCGCCATTACTAGTTAGAACTACTAGTGGCGCACTTTGCCAGGATGCGCCATTAGTATGTCTGGAAAAATGAAAAAAAATTGTTACTTGTGGCGCACCTTGTGCCTGGTGCGCCACTAGTGTCTTCCACACTAATGGCACATCACCACGTGGTGCGCCATTAGTATATAGTAGTGGCGCACCTCTTCTCTGGTGCGCCATTAGTGTCAATTTCATCTATAGCCCTTTTCCTAGTAGTGTTCTTGGGGTGTGGTTCGGTGGGCGACGGGACGGCGGCGAAGAAGAAGGGGTCGGAGGCCCTCCCGTGCCACCGCTGGGTGGAAAGTGAACAGCTGCGCCGGTAATCTCTCACTGACGGCGACAACGTTAAGCCTCCTTCCCTTCCCGGCAGACGGATCCTGCCGGCTCTTTGAGAAGCAGTGAGGAGAGAGAGAGAGGCCAACGAAATCTTGTTTAGATCTGGAGAGGGCGAGAGAGTGTGAAGAGAGCAAGTACAAGCGCTGAGGCTCCAGCGAGAGAGTGCGAGAGAGTGTGAAGAGAGCAACTACAAGTGCTGAGGCTCCATCGTGTATATATATACTGGAGAGAGAGAGTGTGAAGCATGCAAACCTTAGAAAACATTTTGACCAGTCAAAGAATCCTTCTGGCACAAATTATGCTCAAGTGTAGTTATCGAATCTGAGACCTCATGTTTGATGAGCGAACAGGCTAACCAGCTACACAACCCTCCCGTTATGTTCAACGAGAGGGAAATAACATTTTATACATTCATGCATTCGTGTGACAAGCATGCCTGTTTTTTTGTGTGTGTGGGAGTCATTGGGATTTCAATCATAATCGTGTCATGTGGCTTTGGTGGTAAGACTATCCACAGTGGTGCAGAAATAATGCAACCTTAGTCACCTTACCTCTCTCCACGTAGTACGTTGGGTCCCACCAGTCAGAGGGTGAAACAAACAAATTAATAAGAAAAATTAAAAGCGCTAGCGGTGTATCTTACCTCACACATCTCGCTACTGCTCGGGAACACTGTCCAATTGATCCCTCTGTTCGCTCACGTACTATTTTAAATGAATCCTTATTATAACATGCACACAAATTTTGGGCACATGTATTCGACTTAAGTCAGTGTGCCACCGTATCTCGTATACTTACTACTCCCTCCGTCTAGGTGTAATAAGTCATGTTAGAAGGTGCAATGGGACCAACGTGCGTGCGTGTGCGTGCGTGCATGTGTGTGTGTGTGTGTGTGTGTGTGTTTAACAGCATGTGTGTGTTAGAGCGAGCGATAGATCGACCTACTCCTACAGAGAGATGTTGTGTAGTGTACGATTTTAGCCGCGAGAGTCGGTGCATCCTCTCATTTCCGGGCGTGTCCGGTAGGGACATGCGGACAACTGCCACGCCCGCTCCTGACCAGCCTGGCCCACCCAAAGCCCCTCCATCACCCGCGCGCTCTTCCCACCCGAAACAGTCAGCGCCACTCCAAAGAATCGATACCGCATTCATGCCCGGGCAGAGCGCACGCGACCTCTCACTGGCGCAAGAGTGATGGTTGCTTCATCCGTCCAACTTACTGCTGGGTCTATGTGATTTGACGGCTCATTGGTCTTTATTACTGAGGTGGTAGGACTGCTGGATGTCCCACGCTTTCGGCGAAAGGAGGTACTACTGCTAGATTACAATTTTCTTCATTCTTACAGCGGGGGCGTGCAAGAGTAGTGAAAACACGCAGGCTCAGTGATTACATGGCCCACCTCACACTATCACCGTGCGACACCTAACTCTTTACATAGTACTCCCTCCGTTCCTAAATATTACTAGATGAGTCCCCGCATGTTGCCGCGGAACAGCGGTATATCTCTCTATGCAAAATTATCGATTTCATAGAACTAAAAAAACTCTATAACCGCATGACAAATGTTGTAGCCAAACTAAATAAACTCCCATCATCATTTAGATCATCCCACGTAAGGAAAAAGATCAGCCAACTCCTACTGCATAATGGGATTATATTTTTCTTTTTGACATGTTAATGGGACTTAAAAGCTCACTTACATGCAGACATGTTGATGTGATTTAAAACCCACTCACATGCATGTGCCACGGTATTTCCGCATGCTTGCATGTGGCTTAGTGCGGAGCCTCTGAACGTCTACATCAGACGACTATTATGGACTGATTTACTTCATCTAACGGCTACATCAATTTTGATGATGTGGCTCAAGGAGAGGATAGAGAATTCCTAGTAGTGGGGGCTAGCTATTACTAGTAGATAAGTCTTCGTAGAGATTCCACTACATACAGAACAAAATGAATGAATCTACACTTAAAATGCATCTATATACATCCGCATGTGGTTCATGGTGAAATATCTACAAAGACTTATATTTAGGAACGGAGGAAGTACTAGTATAGTACGTACTATAATTTATCAGCGAGATAAATTTGTACAATGCTATGAAGCTTCCAGCTTCTGTTACATGTATCTTGCGTCCAAGGTTGCCCGTTGCAACATTTCATCAAATACAAAGGAGACTAACATGCATGCTATTGCATCTCAATGATTGACAGATCATAGCAAATATGTACTCCCTCACGTTCCAAAATAAGTGTCTCAACTTTGTGCAAACTTTAGTACAAAGTTGTACTACTACTAAAGTTGACACTTATTTTGGAACAAAGGCAGCTAAAGAAAAAACGATCCATGCAGTCCCTAGCCCTTGAACCGTGAACCTTGACTAGGCTTCAATTTGCTGGCAACGTTCGAGCTTCCTAATAAATGAAGTTTGCAACCTTTTGACCATAGGATCATTTTGTGCAATTTCACCAAAATCGAGATGAGCATCCCTGTGGCAAAGAAATTGAAGAAGCGTGATTAGAATAAGATTACTGGGACTAGTTGATGAGACATAAACTCATCACAAATACAATACGTAGAAGCGAGTAGAGGTATGTGTGGGGCAAAGAAGTAGAGAAATATTCACAGGGAGTGTTGTGGGCAGCTGGAGCAGTGGTGCAAGCCGGCTGTAAAGGGAGTTGTACCTGAGGTCTTGAGGAGGGCGGCGGGAGGCGGCAACTGCCCACGTCGCGATAGTGAGCAAGGGACGAAGGCAACCTCACCGGCTTTGTGAGAGAGAACGGCGTGGACCCCTGATCGGGACGTGCCGACAGTGGGTTTTCGCCATCGGCGACGACCACCGCATCTACACTAAGCATCCACCCCTTCCCCAAGCGGACGTGGTCCGCTGGGATGTTAGAGATGTGGCCACAGTCGTTTTGTGCGAGAGAGTGTGAAGAGAGCAACCCCAGCAAGCTACCGTGTAGGCTGGCCCGTCCTGACTATGTATATAGTGGAGCGGTTTCGTTTTCTCTCCATATGAACCTATCATATTGCGTATGTGACACTAAAGAAAAAAAACTTTATTTATAAATGACGCGGCACCTACTACTCGTTCTCCTATAACCTTGCGCTTGGCATCTCCAAAATATTAACCTTGCGATTGGCTCTTTGCCTCTTAGGGAAGTCGAGCAATAATGGTAGTGCAGTATATATCGTTCTGGCTATATGAGACCGAATGAATTGCTGCACGTCCACCACATGGGCGCGGGTCGAGGGGCGAGGGAGAGTGCTACATACGGAGCAAAATGAGTGAATCTACAATCTAAAATACATCTATATACATTAGTGTTTCTATTATGTACTAGTAGTTCATATTGAAATCTACTAAAGGACATATATATTCCAAACAATATGATGTAATCTCTATAACCAAGGTAGTAGGGACGAGGAGTAAATGGAGGGAGTAGTAAATTTTTCTCGTCGTCCCGCGAGCCACTGTGCGCATGGGCGAGGGAGCGGGCGTAAGGTGGAGCAAGCTTCACCTCATCCTGCGAGCCACCGCGCCCGTGGGCGGGGGAGACGGCGTACTAAACAAGCTTCTCCTCGTTCTGCGAGTTGACGACACACATCAAAAGTACTCCAGTGTATAGAGCCTTGCCTCTAAGGTAGGCCGCACATGGTTTGCCTCTTTTTTTAACATAACACGTCAAGTCGTAATTTGTTTGTTCACCCGTGGTAGACGATCCTCCCTCCACCAAGTGGACAACCAGTACACGTGCCAAACTACCACGTGGGCTGCATTTTCGTACAGAAATGAGCTCCACCGTGTACCCCGCGCGGGTGTGGTTGGGAAAGAGACGGGAGTACGTGCGCCGTGCATGCACCTCTTCTCTTCGTGCATGTCCCCCACCTACGTGGGTGTGTGTGAGAGATACAAACCGCGTTCGTGAGTGTCTTTTGTTTTGGGGTGGGGGTGGGGTGGGGGGTTGATTTCGTGAATTATTTGTGGGAATATGTGTCGATGACATCTCAAACAAAATTTTGCATGCAATGTGTGTGAAATGGAGGCCTATCCATATCATACATAGAGGGTCGGGCAATCCACGAGAAGAGAGGGAGGGGTCATAGCTATCGATAGAGTCGAAGAGAGGATCAAGTGGGTGGGTGTGAGATCGATGAAGAGAGCCATCGAAATTGTGTGTGTGTGTGTGTGTGTGTGTGTGTGTGTGTGCAAGTCAAAGATATAGGTCGACTGGCCTACCGGAACGTTAGAGGGCACATGTCAAGTTTGTGTGTGGCAGGGAGACATGACTAGA
>NC_057809.1:49424814-49427451 GCF_018294505.1 Triticum aestivum | reverse complement strand
AAATATGATGGGACGCGAGAGAGAGAGGAGAGAGAGAGGGAGGGAGAGGGAGGGAGAGGGGTAGAGTGTTGGATGGGTGATGGAGTTTCTTCTCGAAGATGATGGGAGAGGCCTACTAGACAAACTGGGGGTGGAACTGCAAGTTATCAATAAGAGTGGGGATGTGTTTCTGTGTGTGCTTGTGCGTGATAGATCTGTCGGGACACATCCATGGATGATGAAGGGGAACCATGTGTTTGGTAAGCAAACCTAACTAGATCGGTAGATCAATTGTTGTTTGTCGGAGGAAGGGAGAGGCACAACTAATGAGGTAGATCGATTGATGTGTGGGTAAAAACGAGTTATAAGGACCTAGCTAGCTATATGTATAGCAAGAGACCGGTCAATGTACGTCCATTTGTTAGAGGCAAATAAGGCCCAACGAGACGGATAGACAGAGAGAAGGGAGCTAGGAGGTGGTGCGAGAGGCCCAACTACTAGCTAGATAGGGGGAGGAGTGTGCGGTTGTGAGATCGATGAAAAGAGGGGCGAGAGTTTACACGTGTGTCTAACCGTATGAGAGACACGAGGCAAGGACACATAAAGGAGGAGATTGAAGGTGTGTGTGTATGTTGTAGGCAGGCATCGCTGGAGAGGTTTATCGATCGGTGTGTGTCGGAAAGGAGTTGTGGACACTCTGGGAGAACGACCTAAAGAAAAAAAATGAATGTGCCCGGTGGATAGAATGCCGAGGGAGGGGGAGGGCGAGGAGGGTGTGTGCATGCACGAATGAAAGTTAGTGGTAGCTACAAAGGTTAGAGGATTGTGTGGGTGTAAGAGACTAACAAAGATCATAATTTGATATGAAAGTGGATTCATATATTTGAATATGAGATCATAGTGTTTTGAACATTGCATGCATGAATATAGCGGTGATACACATGTTGTGCACATGTTATACCATAATGTGATAAAGCATGGCATTTGCAACTCACAGCTAAATGCGGAACAATCTAAGCCATACTATACATCAAACAATCTCACATTTTATTTGAATTTGTTATAATGTGTGGCGTTTGCAGCTTACAACTAAATATTGAACAATCTAAACCATACTATATATCGAACATTCTCACATTTTATTTGAATTTGTGGTAATGTGTGGTGTTTGCAACTCACATCTAAATACTTGTAGGCGTAGGGGGCGGGGCACCATACATAATGTGATAAACACATTATACATATGAGACATGATTTAGATTATGAAGTTCTAGCTAGAGATAGAAATGTAATGTGATTTGAAATCAAAATAAAGTGTATTCAAAAAATCTAGTTCGAGTTCATATAGTACACATAGTTCATATGTAACTCGAGACTAATCATGTGGTGTGCTGTGAAGATAATATACAAACGATGGTTTAACTTGACAATAATGATGATTGTAGATCTTATTAAAACAGAGAAACGAATTCAAATGCTTTGACTTCACAACTATCATTACTGTAGATCTTATTCAAATAGATAAACGAATTCAAATTTAGTTCATATTGAAGCGGTAGTATATACGTTTAGAATGCACTAAAACGTTCATTTGAGTAGTAGGTTGCATGCATTATACACGTAGTGAAATATTTTAATTGAACATAACGTGAATTCAAAGTTTTGAATGACATTTGTAGTGCGCATTGATTTGGTACAGTACACGTTAGGCTTGTCCAGAAATTTCAACCCGCGCCTTGTTAGCCTGAAATATTTAAGATATATCTTTGTCTCGTTGTGCTCCGACAACTCCTTCCATCTGAACTCGCGCCTTTCTATTCCGAAATTACAATGTGTGTGGAAACTCCCACCTCCTGTGAAATCCCAACACGCGAAATGCCTGTGGTACCCCTGAACCGAAAGAACCGCCTCAAATCGGTGGGGGTACTTTGGTAACTTACCCCACATTTCAGACAAGCGCGTCTCTAAGCCATGGTTCCCCACTGCCATCCCATCCGCCCACCCATCCGTACACCGAGGCCGCAAAAACCCGCGAAGAAACCCCACACCCTGCTCCGTCCGCCACCAAGTCGGAGCCTCTTCCTCGACGACGTCGTCCACAGCAACACCTCGACGTCCCTCATCCACTGTACCGGATGATGATCCATCGTCGATCTCATCGTCCCGCCGGTTCAGCCACCCGGTCCTCCACCTCCAAGGAGCTGCCCCGATGTTCCCCTCGTCTTTCGCGCCACCTCCATTCCCACACCGCCGTCTTCACCTGCACCACGGAAGAGCATCATCATCACCGTTTCCTTG
The DNA here is from genome assembly GCF_018294505.1 of Triticum aestivum. NCBI lineage: Eukaryota > Viridiplantae > Streptophyta > Magnoliopsida > Poales > Poaceae > Triticum > Triticum aestivum. The sequence goes on along the minus strand of NC_057809.1, from coordinate 49,425,174 downwards.
GATGAAGCTGCGGCCTAATCGACGCCACCAAAGAGGTTGTACACTAATCGCCGCATTTTCTTCTTGATTCGATCTCACGGTGCTGCCGGCGCTCGGTCCCGAGCCGACACGGCGCGGCTCCATCCACGGCGGCGTCGCCGGCCACTTCCTCCATGGCGTCGTTCCCTCGGCGGCGACATCCTCATCAGTAGGAGCTACTACTGGTTTAGCTCTTGCTCGCGCTGCTGCTCTACTCTTGCTCTCGGTCCCCTGCCTGGTCTGCTCTTGCTATTGCTCTTGCTCGCGCTGCTGCTCTCGCTCTTGATCTTGCTTGTGATGCTGCTCCGATTTAGCTACACTTTAGTTGACTGAATCGACTTT
>NC_057809.1:49381628-49424519 GCF_018294505.1 Triticum aestivum | reverse complement strand
ACCGGCAGCGGAGAGTGTTTCTTGGGGTGGACGGGGCGGCGGGGGGCTGCTGTTTGGCCGGTGGTGGCTGGCGGCTCAGGGGGGTGGAGGTTGAAGATGAACCGCAGGCCCTTGATTTCGTATCCAATGGCTGCAAAATTGACTGACCAGAGATGAAAAAGTTAGTCGACCGACATGTAGCCTCACCTTGCTAGTGCGTTCAGTTTCGACAGCAAAATTCAATTTCGACAGAAAAATTCAGTTTCGACAGTTAAGTTCAGTTTCGACAGTTAAGTTCAGTTTCGACAGTTAAGTTCAGAGATGAGTGGCTGATGTATTTTACATCTAGCACTTTGTGGTTATGTATTTTACGTCATGTATTGGAGATGCTATTAGAATTCCACTCAGGTTAACGTTGTTTGTTGTCTCTCTTGTCCTGCTTCAGCGTCGGCATCGTACAACTCACCGGAGCTGCTCCAACGACGAAACCCTCCATCACAGCGGAGCAGTACCTCGGGCTCCATCTCTTGATGCCTAAGATCTTCTTGCCCTCCTCCGACAGCAAAGTCAGCCGGAGCATCCTCACCGGCCAACCCAATCATGCTGAGATCGACATGGCTTCGCCAAAGAGGTTGTACACTTGTTGCATCTCTTTTTTTACTCTACATGTTATATATATATTGTCCATTGAGCACACGGATTTGTTCCTTTAGTGTCTCCTTGAAAGAAAAAACGTAGGAATTTTAATTTTCACTTGTCCTCCTTTTCAAATTCCTATTCATGAAACACAAGACTAAGAGATAGTAGCATAATAGTATTATAACCACACATTTTCTTGTGGTTTGACTTAATCTCACCATGCTTCTTTGCATCCTATGATCTTCCAATTGTTGTGAATCAAACACCCAGATTGGCAGAAATCCTGTGCTTTTAAATTCCCTGTTTTGCACGTGCATTCCTATCCTATTCCTGTCTATTTCCTATCCCTGCATTGTTGGAATCCTCCAATTCAAATGACCCCTTACAAAATTACTTCTCTTACAGATAGTTGTCAAAGAAAACCTTGCGTGGTTTGTCCCGCTCCTGCTGCGCCGTCGTCCACCCCAGCTCAGCTGCTCCAACGATAGAAGGGTCCAGCACAGCAGGGATCCGGCTTCCAGACTATCTTTCTCCGCCTCAGATATTCTTCCCCGCTGCTGGCAGCCATGAAAACTGTATTACCATCATCAACCGAGCAGATGACCTCGAGGACTACACGGGTCCGCAAGAGAGGTTGCACTCTTTCGTGTCTGCTTACATTATGCATCGCTTTATATTACATGCTACTTTATCGTCCTGTTCACTGATTGGACTCCGAGTCAGCTCCAAACTAATGGTCAAACTTGAGTTTTTAAATGGTTGTGGGGTACATATCAGGGCTGCTATCAATAGTATCTATCTACTATCTGGTTAATCTCCGGTGTCTACTATGAGTTTCATGTTGGGTGGGAAACAAACAGTAAAGAAGCCATTATCTGCATTTTTTAACTGAAGCCATTAGCTGCCTGCTATTACTGGTTTTGGATCTATCCACAGGTTGCTACCATCACTCTAGATTTTTGCATGCACTCCTTACATAATCTCACTATGTTTTATTCCTATGCATGACAGTTATTGTAAACAATGGAACTGAACATGTAGAGCAAAAGAGACGAGCCTTGCGTGGCAATAAAATTTCATGCAGAAGTCGCTCCATGGTAGGCGCAAAGGCAGCCCCCCTCCACGCATTTCAGATTGTAATCGAGAGGAAGATATCTGTTCTGAGGGGGATTCAGAAGGAGAAGACAACTTCTATTTACCCCCTGAGATCTTCGCTCTAACTTGGCATGCTGATGCTGGTTATATCATGCATATGGTGTCTTGCATTGCTTACTTTATACATCAAATATGTCATCTGCTTAGTTTATACATCCTTTGTGCAAATGCCATCTGTTTAGTTTATTCACTGTTTATGTGAATTGTGCAACGCCATCTTATTTAGCCAGGCATCATATATGTGAATTTTGCAATGCCATCCTGCTTAGCCAGTCATCTTATATGTAAATTATATCAGGGCATCCTTTTTTTTCGTTACATATTACATTTGTCAATAATGTTAGTACATTCAACTCCTCTTCGTGTGCATCAGCCATTTGACACGGTGATGGCAAATTCTGGAGTGAAAACAAGGTCTTCAGAGTAGACAATGCTATCTGGTGAAGCGCATATCTTGCTGGTTACGGATAGCTCCTCAGAGGAGGATTCAGAGACAGATGACCAGTCCTATTCCCCCCCCCCTCGAGGTGTCACTAGTAGAATAAGGGCCTTTAGTCCCGGTTCCTGAACGGGGACTAAAGGGTCGTTACTAAAGCCTCCCCCCTTTAGTCCCGGTTCTTACACCAACCAGGACTAAAGGCACTCCACGTGGCCGCTGCCTGGAGGTCCACCTTTAGTCCCGGTTGGTAACACCAACCGGGACTAAAGGAAATTTATGAGTTTTTTTTTTAATTTTTCCGAAAGAAATTTTGATTTTTTTAAAAAAATTCTCGATTTTCAAATTTCTGAATTATTTTAACCTCTAATTTCTAATCACCCTCGTCACTGCTCAATTTAACCTCTAATCTCTAATCACCCCTCATCATTCCAAATCATCTAACTTCTCGGACGGTCACCCATCCTCTCAGTACTCGAGCCTGAGCACGCTTAACTTCTGCGTTCTATCCCCCCTCGTTTCCAAGTCTGCACTTATTGTTTTCCTGACAATAGTAGGATGTCAATCGTATTAACCCTCAGGAGTTTAGCTTGAGCATGAAGTCACACGTTTCACTGTTTGAGTTTGAAACTATTATTCTAAAAAAATTATTTAGTAACACTAATATTTCTTGAATAAGTACTTTGACCATAGTTTGACCAGACTTGACCAAAATTCAAAAAAATTGAAATAATTATTTAATAACACTAATATTCTTGAATAATTATTTAGTAACACTAATATTTCTTGAATAAGTAGTTTGACCATAGTTTGACCCCTGTTTGACCACAGTTTGACCAGATTTGACCAAAATTCAAAAAAATTGAAATAATTATTTAGTAACACTAATATTCTTGAATAATTATTTAGTAACACTAATACTTTTTGAATAAGTAGTTTGACCATAGTTTTACCAGATTTAACCAAAATTCAAAAAAAGTGAAATTTGAGCATATCTTTTTTCCTTTTGGAATTTGACGATTCTAAAAATTTGCGGATTTTTGTTCTAAACATTTTGATATATTGTACGTTTTTTTTTCGACATCGTATGCAAAAGTTACATCCATTTTACATTTTCCCTACACTTTTTGCAAAAACATGTCCAAATTTATGTTTTTAAATTTTCCTAACTAGTAGATGTAGTAACATAACTACATCTCGAAGGATTTTAATTTTTGAAGTTTTTATCATTTTATTTTGTTTTTTACAAAACTGAAAAGGCGAACCAGTACTAAAGGGCATTGCACCCTTTAGTACCGGTTCGTGTCCCAAACCGGGAGTAAAGATCTTTAGTCCCGGTTTGAGGTATGAACCGGGACTAAAGGGCATCACACCCTTTAGTCCCGGTTCGTGTCTCAAACCGGGACTAAAGGGCTCATTTGAACCGGGACTAATGCCTTTAGCGCACGAACCGGGACCAATGCTCACATTAGTCCCGGTTTGTGAATGAACCGGGACTAATGGGCTTATCTGGTCCGAACAAAAGCCCTGTTTTCTACTAGTGTGTATGCTCTAACTTGGCAAGGTTATGTTGCTCATATCGTGCGTATGGTGTCTCGCGTTGCTATGTCATTTGATTAGTTTAGACATGCTTTGTGTGAATGCCACCTGTTCAGTGTCTAATTACCATATATGTGAATTATGCATTGCATCTTGTTGCAAGACATTATATATGTGAATTATACAATGCTATCTTGTTGCAAAGGCATTATATATGTGAATTATGCAATGCCATGCTATTTAGCCAATCATCATGTATGTGAATTATATCATGTTATCATTTTTTTGTATTACGTGTTCCATTTGTCGACAATGTTTGTATATTCAACTACACTTCCTCTGCGTCAGCCATTTGAAGCGGTGATGGAAGTATCTGGCGTGAAAACAAGGTATTCAGAGAAGACAATGCTACCTGCTGAAGCAGACATCTTGCTGCTTACAGAGAGCTCCTCAGAGGAGGATTCAGAGACTGGTGACCAGTCCTATTTCCCCCTGAGGTCTATGCTCAAAGTTGGCAGGGTTATATTACCCATGTCATGCATGTTGTCTTGCATTGCTTAGTTTCTACATCATATATGGATTGCCATCTGCTTACTTGCTTACTATATAAATCATACATTTGAATTATATCATGCCATCATGTTTACATAGTACATACACATCATCTATCTGAATTATGGCATGGAAACCCATTTAATAAAGACATCATATAGTTATATCATCTCATCATGTTTAGTGTTTACAGTCATCATATTTTGAATTATGGCATTCTATCCGTGAATGTATGTGAATTATGGCATGCCAACCTATTTAATAAACACAATATATAGTTATCTCATGTCATCATGTTTACATAGTCTCATATTTTGAACTATGTCTTCCCATCTTTTTTTGTTTGCCATCATAATGTGAAATTGTGTCATGATATCCTGTTTATTTAGCCATCATACATGTGAAATTGTGTCATGCTATCCTATTTGGGTAGACAACATAAATATGAATTATTTCATGCCCTCTTTTATTCCCCATTATCTATTGCACCTGTCTATCATACAATGTCTATACTTTCAATTACTTTTCTTGTTTATCAGCCATTTGAATTGGAGAGCGTGATGGCAGTATCTAAGGGAGTAGCAACATGGTCTTCAGAAAAGATAGTGCTACCAGTTGATACAGATAGAACCACAGTTGTACTTTCCTAAGGACCAGATCTACCACACATAACCCAGACTCTCGCAGATTGTTCCCCTACCTAGTTGGACAGAGAACCAGCTACACCCCTTCTAACCCCAACCCCGACAGATACTAACCCAGTTCCAGTTGACACATCACTGTCTCCACCACAGAGCACCCAAACACGAGCAATTAGTAAGGGAACTGCAGTGCCCAAAGCACGAGGATCACCACTCCGAATCCCAACTCAACGCTTAAAGGAGAAGAAGATTTGTTCTCAGGTCAGGTTCTGTAGCTATGGTTCATACTCCTTTGCTCTTGCATTACTGTATTTACTCATACTAACTATTTTCAAATTTGAAGGATGGAATTGAAACTCCAATGGCGCAACAGGTATGTTTTAAACCTGTTTCTTTAACTGGTTTGCATTTGTAGCCTGCTCTATGTTGATTTCAGTTTCAATTGAATAAACAGTTATGTTCTCATGTCATGCACATTACAAGTGTTGTTATTGCTCTATAGTTACCCACACTTATATTCTTTCTATTCTACTTTGTCTTGAACAAATATTATTTGAACTGTGTCTCTATCTTGATTTGGCAACAAAAACTAGAATGATATAGACCATAAGGTGACCATGGTACATAGATATATGTTTGTTTCATGCTGTTATCCTTTCCACTTTACTACTGAACTCATTTACCAAAATGAGTTTCATATACAACATGGTAAACATGTGATGTGTCTGCTTGTTTCTCTTTTAGAATGCGGACAAAATATTGGAGAATAGTACCGCGTTATCCAATGGTAAAGGAAGTAATGCAGATAAGGTTCAAGATAGTGAGACATCCCTGTTGGTCTCCAAGAAAGCTGATATAAACTATCTTGATGACAATGAGGGAACCCAGAAGTCCTGTCTTGATGTAGTGTTCGAGTTACTGGCCACTACTACTGGCAAAAGCTCTTCGAACTCGCTGCCTGAATCAGTTCGTCTTCTTGAGTCTCAACTTCAAGTTGAAAGCCATCGATCAGATGTGCTGCGACAGGAAGGTGAAGGACTGAGGAAGTCCCTGCAGAATTCAGATGCATATTTTCTGGTGCACCAGCAAGCGCTGGAGGATTTAAGCGCCAAACAAGAGAAAGTTAATAAGCTTGCTAAGCATCTTGCCAGCATTATGGGTACCCAGGATATTGTTTCTTGAGATCTTCTGAAGTGGTTTTAGTTCTGGATTTGTCTTGCTGCGACGTTTATTTGCGCTGGTCGCCAACTTTGACAACGAGTGTATATGATATGCTGCTTTGTTCCCTATATTTGCACTGGTGGCGAACTTTGATGCCCAGTGGATGTAATATGTTTAATAGCCGTGATAGCCTAGAGTTATTTGCTTGCTTATTTATTTCCTTGTTGTCTCGTTTATTTGTTTGCTTGTAGTCATTGCAGTTCTTTTTCCGCGGTTAGCTAGTGGTTGCAATAACCTATTTTTTAAAACTAGGCCACAATAACCATGGGCTAATATTTACTGTAGTGACACTGGGCCTCCTACCGGTCGTAGAAACAATGGGCCTTCTATGGGCCGTAGAAACAATGGGCCTTTTGCGGGCCGTATCATCAATGGGCCTTATACGGGCCGTATGATTGATTGGCCAAACATGGGCCAAACAGACCGCATTATGGCCGTAAACGGGCTAGAGTTGGAATCATTCGTTCAGGGGCCGACCATAACGGGCCATCGTTAATAGGCCGTATTTGATGACGCTATGAAAACGGCCGAACGTATTTATGGACCACAAACGGGCCGACTGTAACCACGGGCTGAATTTGGCCCACAAGCAGAAAATGACAGTAACAGACCGTAAGTAAACGAATGCTGGAAATGAGCCCAAGAATATATGGGCCCTGAGAAGGCCGAAAGATGACATGGGCTGGAAACGGCCCAATAGAATAACGGGTCGTTAATGGGTATAAAGTGATACACTGTTCATTACGGGTCAGTTTCACCACGGGCCGTTAATGGGTGTAAAGTGATACACTGTTCATTACGGGGCAGTTTCACCACGGGCTGTTAATAGGCTAAGAGTTACATAGGGCCTCATATGGGCCGAAAGACGTCATGGGCCATACATGCGCCAGAAGTGAAAACGGGCTGGTATCATATTGGATGGCCCAGATGACGCTACCAGGCCTAATTCGGATAGGGCGTAACGGGCCTTGGGTTAGCGGGCTGTAAATGGGCTATATGCGAACATGCCATTAACAGGCTTTCCATGGGCCGGCCCGCCACCTTTTGACCAAGTCAAACGGGCGGTCTTTTCATAGGAATGGGCCTCTGTTGGGCCGTGCCACGTGTCAACGTATCATAGGCGCCTTCCGTCCAATGAGTGGATGACATCTGTCCCAACGATGAGCCGACACGTGTTTCCTCCAGCCAATGATAATTTTACACGTGGAAAATCCCCATTGGTCGGGGCTTTTAACGAGTTATCGGATCCAAAACCTGACCCGATAGCTTAACGGCGTTCAGTTACGGTGGATGCCACATGTCGGTCACCCTTGACGAAAGCACTTCTGTGAAGCGCGATTTATCGTCATGGAAGTGGACACTTCCCTGATGATAATTTTGGTAATGTCATGGAACACTTCTACGACAACACAGGTATGACTATCTTGATTCTATCATAAAATCGTCATGGATGTGCATGCATGAAAAAAAACGCGACCTACTGTGACAAACACGTATCATCACGGAAGTGTATTTTTTTTGTAGTGTGAGTAGTGAGAAAGAATGATAAAATGTCTCACCCTGGGGGTTCTTAAAGACTAAACCTGCACCCGCTCTTCTTCTGGTGGTGCCATCGGGGTCATATTCAGCTCGGGAGGCCCCGTCAAAGAACAACTCCTAGGGACCTCTGTACTCACAGCGAATACTTCCTCATCTAGGAGGTCGGTAACTAACGGTGAGTCCTCTGGTAAAGGGTGGGCTGCGAGAAAATTAGCTAACGCTTGACCCTTAACTGCCTTTTGAGGGATATATGTGATATCATGCTCCATCATGAGTAATTCCCATTTACCTATCCTCCCAGCAAGAACGGGCTGGTTAAGCACATACTTTATAGGGTCTGCTCTTGCGACAAGTTGCACATCATGTGCTAGGAGATAGTGTCGTAGCTTCTTGAGAGAATATATCAATGCCAGACATAGCTTCTCAATAGCGGAATAGTTACATTCAGCCCCTGCCATGGTGCGACTAAGATAATAGCATGCTGCCTCTTTTCCTTCATCATTCTGCTCAGCAAGGAGAGCTCCGACAGAGGCAGGTTGCACTGCAATGTAAAGGATGAGGGGATGACCTTGAATGGGCGCCATCAAGACTGGGGGGTTTAGCAAATATTTCTTGATGCTATCAAAGGCATCTTGACATTGTTCATCCCACACAAATGGCGCTCCTTTCTTCATGAGCTTTGAGAATGGTTGAATGCGCCCTGAGAGATTAGAGATGAAGCGCCTTATGTACGCTAGCTTACCCTGTAAATACTTCAGCTTAGTCAAATTATGTGGTGCTGGCATATCAAGGATAGCCTTTATGCTCTTTGGTTGAATTTCAATTCCACAATGGTGCACGATAAAACCTATGAAAATGCCCGACTTTACAACAAAAGCACACTTTAGTGGATTCATTTTAAGCTGATATTTGCGTAATCTCTCAAACACCACACGAAGATGTTCTTGGTGATGCTCCCGCTCTTGGGATTTGACAACCAAGTCATCAATGTAACATTCTACCAAATAATGGATAAGGTCACCAAAAATGATCCTCATGGCTCGCTGATATGTGGCTCCTGCATTTTTAAGCCAAATGGCATTACTATATGATAGTAATTCCCTTTTGGAGTTCTGAATCCTGTGTCGATGGCGTCCTTCTCATCCATAAAGGAAAGAGCACCATAACCTGTAACAGAATCAATTACCATTTCGGTCATGGGAGTAGGAAAGTCATCTTTAGGGCAAGTGTGATTCACGTCATGGAAATCTACACAGATCCTAACTTGCCCATTCTTTTTCATTACCGGAACAATATTAGCAAGCCATCAAGGATATTGCACCTCTTTTATGAACCTGGCCTTAATAAGCTTGTCTACTTCTGTGATGATATCATCCTCCAACTCCGGTCTGAAACGACACGGTGATTGCTTGATGGGCCTGTATTGAGGGTCTATTGCTAACTTATGAGTAGCGACACTTGGGTCTAGACCCGGCATTTCCTTATAGGACCATGCAAAACAGTCCATGTATTCCCTTAAGAAATTCCTATAATCTTCACGTTCCTCAAGTGTGAGGGTGGCGCTAACAAAGATGGGGCGCGGATCATCCTTGCTCCCAAGATTAATCTCTACAAGCTCATCAGTAGTTTGTTGCCCTCCATCCTCAAGCTGCGGTGGAGCAGGAGCAGGATTAAGGACCTCTCCATGGTGAACTATCATCGCTTGATGCATTCTAGCAAGGAGGTATTGCTCATCATGCCATAGTTATTGGGTATCAAAAGTACCACAGAAGGAATATGATTCAGAGAGGACGTCACACAAGTGCACCAAGTCCTCCTCATCGGATGTAACTTGTTCAATATCTTCCTGCCCCCAATCATGGAGTACGTGCATTACATTACACAAAATATGATCATCAGAATCATACTCATCATCACTATCAGATAGGTCAAGAGGGTGGTAACCAAGACCGTACCTGGGCTAGGACATGCGCCCTTTCCTGATGAGCCGCTCTGATCGACTCCACCATTCCTCACATATGCTCGGTGGTGCTGGCAGACGTCGATTTCTTCGCATCTTGATGCTAGCTTTTTCAAGCAAGGGGACCATTTTTGTTTCAACCCTCATCGTGACCAGGATTTCCTCCGCATCCATTTTAGCATCTGAAAAGTTTAGCAAGACATCATGAGGTTGTGTTTGCGGTACTTTATAAAAGAGTGTCGGAAAATTATGCCCATGTGAGTCAGGGATGGCCCAGACTTCTAGAGGCATTGCTACAGATGTATACAATGAGGAGGGTTGCATGAGCAGAGAATTTAGCGACACCTTTTCTAATTTTGCCACCATCTTTTTCACTTTCCCTTCCTCTTGAGTTGGGGGAGTAGAAGTAACCTACTCATCAGCGGGCTGTAAGGAAGTAGCCGTAGCTTGATGTGCTAGCGGAGTAGCTGAAGTGGGGCCACCAAAGCCCTCATTGTCTACTATAAGAGACTTATTACTATGAAGATTGTATTCAAATAATGCAGAAGAGTTTGTTTCTTCTCCATGCTTAACATAAGAGGCTCCTATCAAGGGCTCAGATTCTAGCCTTGATGTTGGAGGTGCTGGGGAACATGAAGCCTTTACCAATTCTGAAGATAAAGGTGTCTTTGATGGTGCTGGCTGGAGGTTCCAAGTCCAAAATGACGAACTATCCTCCTTTGCCGTCTCCTGATGTGCACATTCACGACTCGTATTATACCTAGGTCGCCCTCTGTCTCTACCTCCACGTATCTGTTGGAATGCATTTCTCCTTGAAGAGGATGAGCATGGCGTGATTAAAAATTCCATCTCGGATGATGATGGAGCCGTTGTCGGCGTGACAAGGACATCAACTGCTAGGGTGGAACATCCCAACTGTCTTTCTGCCCCCACGCTTGGAAAGAAATATTTGGCATCCGCATGATGAACTTCCTGAACTATATACGGATTAAGATTCCCAACAATCCTTTGTTGCCCCCCCTTGCTATCAAGAAACTTCATGCACTGGTGAAGAGTTGAAGGAACTACTTGATACTTATGTATCCATGGTCTACCCAATAAGGCAGAGTAGGAGGTAACAAATTCTATCACAAAGAACTTGACTTTGAAGCTGAAAGTTGACATATGGAGCTTCAAAGTGATTGAACCCAAAGCTAGGTTACCATTACTATCATAGCCACATATCACCACACTCGTCGACTCAAGGTCCTCTAATGAGTAACCTGCTCGTGTCAAGCTATGGATAGGCAAAATGTGCACAGTTGAGCCATGGTCTATAAGGACCCTACGGAGGCGGGCATTGCCAATGCTCCCTTCAATATAAAGTGGACGGTTATGATTGTTACTATCCACTATCTTGTCTTCTTCTAAGAATGTAACTTCATTTGCCTCATGTAGGTTGCTGAGGAGGCGATGCTTAGCCATTGCTGTTTCATAGAGATGAGGCTTTTGCAAATCCTTTTCTAGTGCATCTCGAAGATCGGGCATTAACATCAGCGCATCATACACACTCAACATAGCAGGTATGCGTTTCAAATGAGCAATGATATTATACTCCACTTCATCATCTTTAGTTTGCTTACTAGGAGCAGAAAGTTGATGCTCTTAAGCGGGAGTTTCGGGCTATTGCAACACTTTGGCCCTGTCAACTCTATGTTGTCGAGATCTTACCGGTTCGGGCAGTTCTTTACCGCCACACAAATTCATATTAACCTCTTCTATATCCAAGGTTTCACGCTCTTCTGCGGTAAGAGCGATTTAGGATTCTGACTCATCCTCAACACTAACAGCATTAGATGATGTGACATCTTAGGCCATGGTGTGGTCACCATTAGGCTCTTCCGATTCTTTTTTGCCTACCCTCTCCCAATGCCTCGGAAAGTACTGGCCTAAGGTTGGCTGAGTAAGCATCACACGGGGAAGAGGTTCATCACCTTTTGACTCAGGTACAAACCGAGGTGGCATGCATCGTTGGCTTGGGTTGAACCTCCTTGTGTAAACAGGAGCTGGCCTCGAAGGAGCCCTCCTAATAGGTGACAGAGAAGGCACACGTCGTGGTTGGTAATTTTCTCTTATGGGTTGCCTTCGGCGTACCACCTCCCAGGGTTGGCAACTCATGTCGGGCCTTACTTGTGTAAGGCCCAACCTCTGAAACTGATGCTCTACTTCAAAAAGGGGTACCCAATACTCTTCTTTATCCTGTAGGACTTGTGGTGATTCATCATTTTTTACAAACACCATGTGTGTTGCATGATAGTTTGGATTCATTGCTTCAGGCTTCAAGGCCAGCCTATTTTCATCAATGGCTCTTTGCAGCCATTCTTTGAAAGCAATGCAATCTTCAATTACATGCCCAACGTACCTATGGTATGGGCAATAAAGAGGCTTGTCAATCATAGCCACTTGCTCAGGCCTAGTGGGATTAGGCAAATTCAGAAGGTGTTGCTCATTCATCTGTTCGAAGAGATTTTTGATGAGATCCCTACGAAATACATATTGTTTATTGAGGATCTCTCTGATGTTAGGGCGCCCAACTAGCCTTTGCCTCTCATTTCTTGGACCCAACACTGGTATTGTATTGGTCACATTAGACTCGGTCGAAGATTTTGGCTTGTCACCATTGCCCATAGGTTTGGTTGCCGAGTTGAACCTCCTTGTATTATCAGTGGAGCCTGCATTTTTATACATTTCCATAATCTGTGGAACCTTTTCAAACTCTAACTTTGTTGCTGCAACTGCATCTCCAAGTGCACTGAATGTTTTGGGGTCACGCCTTGACACTCCAACAAGCCAGTGTTGTTGCATCCCATTCATGCACATTTGTATGGCATCCTCTGAGTGCATCTCTCTCTCTCGCAAGATGCACATAATTGTTACGAAAACAAACAATGTAATCCTCAATTTTCTCATCTCGCTTCTGCTTGATTTGTGATAGTTCTAAAATGGATATATCTTTTCTCATGCTAATGAAATGGGACTTGAAGAGGTCGTTCATGGCTGTCCAATTGGGTACAGATCCAGTCGGGAGACGATTGTACTAGTGGAAGGCAGCCCCTGTCAAAGACGCTGAGAACTGATGTATCAATAATGATGATGTGTTTGCTATGTCACCACAAACTGACTCAAAATATGCAAGATGTTCCATAGCATCCCCTGTCCCGTCAAACTGGCGGAACTTTGGTGGATGCCATCCAGCGGGGAATGGAACCTTACCATGCCATGCATCATATGGCTTGTCAAGCTCACACGTAGATATTTACGGGGCTTGTTCAGTCGCCAATTGCTTCATCCTTCTTTCAAAAATAGTCTCTGCGATATCATGGTAGTCTCTCTGTGTCCCCACTGTGGCATTAGCCATACCTGGATTCATAGGGTCAATCAACACACGCGGTGCGGTAGAAGTGCTTGGCATGTGTCCTTGATACCCTCTCACTGCTGGAGGAGCACTCGGTTGCAAAGAGGCCTCTAGTTCAGCAAATTGAGGATCACTATGTGGCTGCACTGGTACTGGCGCACACATACCTGCTGCTGTCATGCTCGCCATCATGGTGAACAATTGATCTAATCGTGTTTCCATGTCATTTACCTTGCGATCCAACAACCCTATGTCATTCACTGCACCAGAACCAGATGCTCGCAATTGCGTTGCCATAGCAGCCTCACTTTGCTCTTGGGGTACTGCCAAATTATTGAGCAGAGATTTTCCTGCCAAATCGTCAGATACTTCATTTTCACCAGCCATGTTTACAGGGGAAATGTCATCGCCCACAATAATGTTTTCTGCCTCTGATGCTAATGAAGGTGCCGATACCGAAAAATTGGGAGATCGAGAATGCATCTCAAGCGAGTCTGCAGAGTCACCCCTCGAGCCTTCGCTGTATTCACTTTGTTGCTCGTCGTCAGAGACTTCTGGACTACCTGTTACATGGTGGCGACCACTTACTTTCAAACGTGTGCCTATTCCAGGACGCACGGCCATCCTTTCAAGAAGGAGTGGGTCACATGGAAGATGTGAACTGATGCTCTTGTATGGACGATCATAAGGTGTCCCTTTTTGTTTTTGAGGATTGACTCCTCCTAGTTACTAGAAAACAAGGAACCGAAGTGATCCCTTCACCTGAACATATTTTCAATTGCAACTTGGTTGAATGAGTTCGACCAAAGAAGGGCTTGGGATTTGGGAGAATTTCCTCTTCTGAAGAATACGTCAAGTCCTGCGTGATGGGAAGTGGTTCCCATTCCGAATCTGAATCTCTTCCCAAAGCCACGTCAACCACCCCACACATTGAAGTGTTGGTATCCACCACTCCTTTACCTGAGCCCTCAGAAGGGGTCTCATAACCTATCTAAGTACTCATGTTCGTGCCCCCAGGGCTCTGGGCGACACCATCTTTCTGCTCATTCTCCCCAGAAGCATTCACTAATGGCCCATTATTGTGAGTAGTGGCAGAAGGCACATTTGATGCTTGAGGAACCAATGGGGGTGTCATCGCTTGCTCATGACTTATCACATTCGGGACCAAAGTAGGTTCCGAAGGGGCATCTCTACGAGCTCGTGGGGCCAAACGACCAACTAGATAGTTGTGTCTTGGGTTTTGTTCAAGGTTTGGTGCAACCCGAACACTCACCCTTCCATTGTTAGGATCAATCTGTCCATCGGCCCGTACACTGACTTGTACATGTCTCAAAACCATATTCTGAAGCTCTTCATATATTGCTTGGCGATTCCTTCTATGCCTTTCTCGCCTTTGTTGGTTCATGTTTGCCACATATTGTGTTCTTTGTCTCATTAGTGGGCGTTGCGGAACTGGTGGAACATGTTCCGCTGCTATCACCTCACGCCTTGGGATCCATGCTTGAGTAGGGCCCTGGGCATGCGTCGGAGGTGTATATTGTCTCTGCCGAGGTGAATATTCAAGGCGACGTGGCCCTTGGTTCCATAGGGGTTGATACTGACTTTGCCTCTGTTGATACGCAAAAGTTGGCGGATCTCTCTGACGGGGTGCAAAAGTACGACGGTCATGTTGAGGACGAAGTATCAGAGGCCTCTCCCTGCCCCTTGAGTTCGAGGATCCGACCATGTCATTGGCTTGAAGCTGCCTTTCAAGTCCATTCATCTGAGCTCTCAACTGCTGGAGTTGTTGTTGCAATTCATTGCCGCTGGGTGCTTGCACCTCATTCGGCAGAATGGCAAACTGATTGCCATTTTTAGAAGAGGGCGGGTTGCCCCTGCACTTGTATGGAAGAATGATACTGCATTACTCATATGGAAGTAGTCTTTGCTCCTGTTAATGGCACTACATTGAGCATGAATTGCTACTCTACCAAACCGGCGCTTGCAAAATTCAGCCATAATTGCTTGCTGAAGTAGAGACTCAGCACTTGTAGCCTCACATGGCCACTCTCTTGGGGTTAACTCAAAAGGCTCCGTGACAAGACTTGGTTGCTTGTGTACCATGTCCTTTTTCTGACCTACATTCGAGTGACTATCTTTCTCTGTACTCGCACCCTGACTAATGCGAGAGGTAATCCGTTCTCAGAGCTTTCGTGCCTTAACACACTTCCTACGGTTATTCCTTCGTAGGTGAGAGCTGCGTGGAGCATGGGCTACCACCATGTGATGATGCAAGTTGTAACAAACTGCATCCAGAGTCACCATTAGCTCAGCCTCGGTTCACTGCACTGCTGGCACCTCAGGCTTGGGCAATTCCTTCAATAATTCACGAGCCTCATGCATTACAACACTATACTCTCTCTGACGGTGTCAAAACCGGTGGATCTCGGGTAGGGGGTCTCGAACTGTGTGTCTAAGGCGGATGGTAACAGGAGGCAGGGGACACGATGTTTACCCAGGTTCGGGCCCTCTTGATAGAGGTAATACCCTACATCCTGCTTGATTGTTCTTGATGATATGAGTATTACAAGAGTTGAAATACCATGAGATCAGAGAGGCTAAACCCTAGAAGCTAGCCTATCGTATGATTGTATGTTATCCTACGGACTAAAACCCTCCGGTTTATATAGACACCGTAGGGGGCTAGGGTTACACAAGGTCGGTTACAAAGGAGGAGATATACATATCCGTATTGCCTAGTTTGCCTTCTACGCCAAGTAAAGTCCCATTCGGACACGAGACGAAGTCTTCAATCTTGTATCTTCATAATTCAACAGTCTGGCAAAGGATATAGTCCGGCTGTCTGGAGACCCCCTAATCCAGGACTCCCTCGGTAGCCCCCGAACCAGGCTTCAATAATGTCAAGTCCAGCATGCAGTATTGTCTTCGGCATTACAAGGCGGGTTCTTCTCAGATTTTGAATGTCTGTCAAGTAGTGTTCGGACCCATAAATGTTGGACTTCTTGGCTTTTGCGCCCAATAAGGGCTATCATCCACGCGTCGAATGAATACGAGGAGCCAGGGCGTTTTTACATTCACCCCTAGCCAGATAAATAAATTATCTATTAAAGGGATGGGGATTCTTAGATCCAATCCATACCATCCTCCCACAGCGAGAATCCATCGGAGCGCGCTTCGGAAAAAATCCATTCCAACATGGCCGACCACCGCAGCTCCTCCTCCCGCCCCGCAGCCCTAAGCCCGGTGATTGGGAGAGATGTTCCGTCCCACAAAGTCGATTAGTCGAATTGCAAACTCAGGGATTTCTCCCTCCAGCGTACATGGTTCCCGTCCGAGCCGGGCTCGCCACCTATAATGGCGGGAGCAAGCGGAGAGCTTCCCCAGCCCCTCTACGGGGGAGCGGGTGTGCCTTGTTCCCTACTTATTAAGGGGACTCAAATTTCCAATTCATCCGTTCCTCCGCGGGCTCCTGGAGTTTTACGGCCTCCAACTACATAATTTCACCCCCGCTTCCATATTACACATCGCCGGCTACGTTGCCCTTTGCGAGTTATTCCTGGGCTGTGAGGCTCATTTCGAGCTGTGGAAGAGGTTATTTTGCCTCGTCCCTCGTACACAGAAGGGGTCACTTTATCAAGTGGGCGGAGACGAAATATGGCACATCGCCAAAACCGGATACATGTCCGGTACTCTGAAGAAGACGTCTGAAGACTAGCCTCCGGAATGGTTTTATATGGAGGACGTCCCTCTTCCGGACCCTGTTCGGCGGGGTCTTCCTGAGTTCAACAATGCTCCTTTGAAGAAAAGCCGAAGTTGGCGCCCACGGAGCCCCCAGGAGGAAGACAACAGAGAAGTCCTTTACCTGATGAACCGGATTAAAGCGCTGGCTCAATCAGGATTGACAGTAATCGAAGTCATGTCAATATGCATAATGCGGGGAGTGCAGCCACTCCAATATCGAGGGCACCCCCTGTGGTGTTTTAACGGGGAAGATGATGCCACCTGTTGCGGGCGTAAGGGACCGGAATCTGCTGCTAGTTTAGCAAAAATTCTGTCCGACTTGTTCAAGGGAGAGGAAGAGGAGTTCATCCGCATCAAGCCACGGGATGGATTCTCCATGTACAACCCTCCAAGCTGGGTGAGTTATATCTCCTTACTCCCATTCTTTCTGCATTTTTTGTCGTTGGTACTTACCTTGCCATTTTATGGTAGGAACTGCGAAAAGCTGTAAGGGAGGACAACAACCCATCTCCACAACCAGAGGACCCTGACCGGGCCCTCGGTCCCGGACTCGAAGAAGATCTGAACATATTCGTGGGGCTGATAGACAAGAAGTTCTATCAATTGAGCTGTGATGATGCCATGGTGGCCATTCCATCCGACTATCCCAGACTGCTCCCTGCATCGCACGTAAGAAAACCAAAGTCCCAACTCCAAAAACTAGGATCCCCTTTTAGACACTTCACCTACCATATACATATGGTGTTTCACATGGAAGGCATTCGGGACACCGTGCCGAACCCGCAGCAACTCGCCAACAAGAGGCACCGAGGCCGGGTAGGCCAAAAAGGAAGGCGGTCAGGACGGAGACGCCGGGGCAGAGGTATGACAAAGAACCCCGCTCCGTGGTTGTTGTCTTTCTCAAAATGTAATGGCGTCCATGTTTCTTTAATAGAAAAAACGCTCACCAGAATATGTCCGGAGAGGCTGCCAATCATGCTTCCACCAGTCGGGCTCCAGGGCCGGACATAGAGGCGGAAGCCGACATGGGGCGGACGCCGGATACTCCTCCTACAGAGGATGTGGATAGACTGTCCGCTACAAATTCAGATGTGGAGAGCGCCATGAATCATAGGCGTCGTCGGGCCATACTCCGCGACGCTTGCTTCTCACTAGAGGCATTTGATGCCTTCAATTCTGGAGATGCGTACCTCCGTGCTGCTCAAAATGGTCTAGCCAGAGCCACGGACCAGTATGTAAGGGATGTACGGGTAAGTAAATCTGACAATTGTATGTATCAGTAGCCCCTGAGACTTGAAACAGTTGACGCAACTGATTTAAGGATCAATATTTGTGTAGGTTCTTACCGATAAGAATTCCCAACTGTCTCAAGAGCTGGAGGAGTGCAAGGCCCAGCTGGAAGCCGCTGTTACCGCATTGAAGGAGTCCAAAAAGGGTCCCCCTGATAACTCTTTTGTCTATTGCAAAGAATATCAGTACTAGGTACTATGCGGCGTACATGCACACCTAACAATAGATGTTGCAGGTGGCCCCGGAGTGAATCCGGAGGCCGTGGAGGCGGATCCGGGACGTGATGATCGACATCGGAACGCTGGCGAGCGCGTGATGACGTGAGTCAGGCAGGAGAAAAACGATCTCCAAGATGCCAATATCCGGCTGGGCGTGGAACTGAAGGATGTCCGAGCCCAGCTTGCGGACTCCGTTAAGGAGAATAAACGGCTTCAGCGTGGAATTTTTAGTAAGTGCTTGAACGAAATTTTGAAAGGAGTTCAGCGAAGAAGCCTGCTAACAGCGTTATATCTGCAGGTATGCTGACGGGTTGTCCTGTGGAGGAGATGCCTGGTTCCTCGGGTTATCTTCTGTCAGAGCTCTCCCAACTGCACAAACAAGTTCGGAAGGTGATGCAGAGTATTTCCCAAGCCTTGTGGCCGTCCGCGTCCCCGCCAGGAGGCATGTGGGAGCTTATGGAGAAGCTGAAGGGAGCACGGAGGCGCTTCCGGTTATGGAAGATATCAGCCTGTCGACAGGGTGCACGGGAAGCCTGGGCTATGGTGAAGACACGATACACCAAGGCTGACCAAACCACATGGCCGAGGTCGGATCTGTGGGGCCCGACGGGAAAGAAATCCCTGTCAGTTTAGTGTATGATCAAGTAGAGTTAGCCGCAAAGTATTCCCAACAAGATTGTAGGCTAGACAACCTGTTGGATGGTATAGAAGAAGAATTTAATCAGTCTTAGTGATTGTGTACTTCAAGTGACATATGTAATGTCTCTAGCCGGATTGTAAATCATTTGTCATGGCGGACCTTTTTGCTTCGACGTCTGGACCCGACAGTCCGGAGTGTATCCGAATACCTACCCGGTTATATAAAAACCGGGGTATGCATGGAAACCAGGCGTAGGGGTCATAAGTGCTAGAACAGACAAGTACCCAACTAGCTATGTTATATTACATGGGTAGTAAGAAACATCTTCCAGGGAGAATAGTTCTGTTAAGGGTTCCTTTCCCTGGGTATGCATGCCCTAATGTGCATGTCCGGACTGCGAGTCGCAGGTTAAGAACATCTGGGGGCGTGTAGTAATTTAAATGAAAGTCATCTTTTATTCGCCGACTGAATATTCCCTTAAGAACGCTAGCTTTCGTCTTCACCCAGTCTGAGGTAAACATCCGGCTGACCCGGCAGTAACAATCGCAGAGGTGCTCCCCTTATGCCCTAGCCGAATTAACGGGAACATAGGGCATAAACACAAGAGCCAGGCAACCCAGCTTGGTCAAAACTTAAGTCATATCGATGCATATAATGGCGAAAAAAGGTACATGCGGAAGGATGACACATGTGCGGGGCATGAAGCCCGGAGAAATAATTAGATTAAGCTTCTGTATAGGAAGCCCCCAGGTATATTGAGTGCGGTTAGCGCGTCAAGATTGTGTAACCATGACAGCGGTTTAGCCCTTTAGGGCTTTGAAGAGAAAAGAGAGAAATAAAGAGGAAAAAACAGATGTGCAAAAAATTCATGGAGGTAAGGAGACGAACATAGAGTCCGGCGCTAGGCGTAGAATCTTTCTAGTCTGGCTGCATTCCATGGGTTTGGCTCGAGTCGATTATTCGATGCATCCCGTAGACGGTACGCTCCACCGGTCAGAACCTGGTCGATAATGAAGGCACCTTTCCATTTGGGCTTGAGCTTGTTCTTTTTCTTCTCCGGCAGGCGCAGAACTAGTTCACCAACGTTATAGGTTTTGCCCCGCACTTCTTTGCTTTGATACCTTCGAGCCTGTTGTTGATAGAATGCGGAACGGGCTTTTGCCATGTCGCGCTCCTCCTCCAGGTCATCCAAACTGTCCTGCCGATCGAGCTCGGCCTCTCTTTCCTCGTACATGCGCACTCGAGGTGAGTCATGAATTATGTCGCAAGGCAGTACCGCCTCAGCGCTGTACACCATAAAAAACGGTGTGTATCCGGTAGTGCGATTCAGCGTGGTCCACAACTCCCATAGTACGGAGTCGAGCTCCTCCACCCAATGGGCCGGTGTCTGATTCCTTTAAGGACCAGACTAATCTGGGTTTAATACCACTCATGATAAGACCATTCGCGCGTTCGACTTGACCGTTAGTTTGCGGATGATAGACAAAAGCATAATAGAGCTTGATGCCCATGTTGCTGCACCAAAGTTTCACCTCGTCGGCTGTAATGTTTGTGCCGTTGTCAGTGATGATGCTGTGGGGAACCGACATAACGGTGTACAACCCCGGATATGAAGTCTATCACCGGTCCGGATTCAGCCGTTTTGACAGGTTTGGCTTCTATCCATTTGGTGAATTTGTCCACCATGACTAGTAAGTATTTTCTCTTATGGGTTCCCCCTTTGAGGGGTCCGACCATATCGAGCCCCCACACCGCGAAGGGCCAAGTAATGGGGATGGTTTGGAGGTCGGTAGGTGGCATGTGGCTTTGGTTTGCAAAAAGCTGGCAACCAACGCAATGTTGAACCAGATGCTGTGCATCTGCCAGGGCCGTCGGCTAATAAAAACCTGTACGGAAGGCCTTACTTATAAGGGCCCGGGCTGCTGCGTGGTGGCCGCTAAGTCCGGCATGGATTTCTGCCAACAGCTTCTGCTCTTCCTCTTCGGAGATGCACCTTTGAAGGACTCTGGTTTTGCTTTTCTTATAAAGCTCTCCCTCATGGACCTTGTAGGCTTTAGATCGCCGCACTATGCAGCAAGCCTCATTCTGGTCCTCGGGTAATTCCTGTCTAGTTAGATAGGCCAGGAATGGTTCTGTCCATGGGGTGATGACGGCCATTATCACGTGGGATGAAGGTGTTATTTCGGTGGCAGAACCTCCGATTGTGTCAGAGTATTCGGTATCTAGGGTTGTTGCCGGGTCCGGACTAATTTTGCCGGTGTCCCCTTCCCATACCACGGATGGTTTAAATAGCCTTTCCAGGAAGATGTTTGGTGGGACCGGGTCACGTTTAGCGCCGATACGAGCTAATATGTCTGCTGCCTGGTTGTTTTCCCGAGCCACGTGGTGGAATTCCAGCCCCTCGAACCGAGCTAACATTTTGAGGACGGTGTTGTGATATGCCGCCATTTTCGGATCCTTGGCATCGAAGTCTCCATTTATTTGGGATATTGCGAGGTTCAAGTCCCCACACACCTCTAGGCGTTGGATGCCCATGGAGACCGCCATCCGGAGGCCGTGTAGTAGGGCCTCGTATTCAGTTGCGTTATTGGAGTCCATATATAGTATTTGGAGCACGTATTGCACTCTGTCTCTGGTGGGGGACGTCAGGACGATGCCAGCCCCTAGACCAGCCGGCATTTTAGAGCCGCCGAAGTGCATGATCCAATTGGAGTATGCGCCGTACTCTTTAGGGAGTTCGGCTTCTGTCCATTCGGCTACCAAGTCGGCCAATACTTGCGACTTAATGGCTCGTCGTGGCTTATATGTTATGTCGAACGGGAGGAGCTCAATAGCCCATTTGGCAATCCAGCCAGTGGCATCATGGTTGTTTATTATGTCATTGAGTGGTACTTCGGATGCGACCATAATCGAACACTCTTGAAAATAGTGTCGTAATTTCTGGGATGCCATAAACACCACGTATGCTATCTTTTGGTAATGTGGGTACCGTGGTTTGCATGGAGTGAGGACGGTGGATACGTAATATATCGGCTTTTGAAGCGGGAATTTATGTCCGTCCGTCTCTCGTTCCACGACGAGCACTGCTCTTACAACTTGGTGAGTTGCCTCTATATATAATAGCGTTGGTTCGCCAACAGTTGGTGCGGCCAGGACTAGGTTGGCGGCCAAGATGGCTTTGATTTCTTCCAGTCCGGCCGTGGCTGCGTCCGTCCACTCGAAGTGTTCAGTGCGCCTAAGAAGGCGACAAAGGGGAAGTGCCTTTTCTCCTAACCGGGAGATAAAGCGGCTTAAAGCCGCCGTGCATCCAGTCAATTTCTGGATTTGCTTGAGGTCAGTTGGGGTAGACAACTGTGACAGATCTCGGATTTTAGCCAGATTTGTTCAATTCCTCTACTGGAGACGATGAAGCCCAGGAGCTTTCCGGCGGGAACGCCAAAGACGCATTTTTCTGGATTGAGCTTAATGTCGTATGTTCGGAGATTGGTGAATGTGAGCCTCAAGTCGTCTATTAAAGAGTCGACATGTCTGGTTTTAACGACCACGTCGTCTATGTATGCCTCCATAGTCGTGCCGATCTGCTTTTCCAGACATGTCTGGATCATGCGCTGATATGTTGCGCCGGCGTTTTTGAGCCAAAAGGGCATTGTGTTAAAGCAGAAGGGGCCATATGGTGTTATAAATGCTGCTACGGCTTGATCGGACTCCGCCATCTTAATCTGGTGGTAACCAGAGTATGTGTCGAGGAAGCATAGTGATTCGTGTCCTGCGGTAGCATCGATGATTTGATCGATGCGAGGGAGTGGGAAGGGATCCTTTGGGCAAGCCTTGTTAAGGTCTTTGAAGTCGACACATAGGCGCCAGGATTTGTCCTTTTTTGGTACCATCGCCAGGTTTGCTAGCCAATCCGGATGTTTTATTTCTTTAATGCATCCAGCTTCCAGTAGCTTGGCCAGCTCCTCTCCCATGGCTTGTCACTTAGGTTCAGAGAAACGCCGAAGAGTCTGCTTGACCGGCTTGAATCCTTTTAGAATATTAAGGCTATGCTCAGCCAATCTGCGTGGGATTCCTGACATGTCTGAAGGATGCCAGGAGAATATGTCCCAATTCTCGCGCAGAAACTCCCGTAGTGCGGCATCTATAGCGGGGTCTAACTGTGCCCCAACGGATGCTGTTTTTGTAGGGTCCGTTGGATGGACTTGAAATTTAACTATTTCGTCCGCTGGTTTAAAGGAGGTCGACTTGGATCTTTTGTCTAGTATCACGTCGTCCCTGTCCACCGTGGAGCGCAGCGCGGTTAACTCCTCGGCCACAAGGGCTTCAGATAATGCCTCGAGGGCTAGTGCGACTGTTTTGTTCTCGGCGTGGAGTGCTATGTCCGAATCACTAGCTAGAGTGATAATTCCCTTTGGTCCGGGCATTTTGAGCTTCATCTACCCGTAATGGGGTATGACTTGAAAAATCATGAATGCCTCCCGCCCTAGAAGAGCGTGGTATCCGCTACTGAACGGGGCTACTTGGAATGTCATTTCTTTGGACCTGTAATTCTCCGGTGTGCCGAATACCTCATCAAGTGTGATTTTCCCAGCGCAATGTGCCTCCCGACTAGGGATGATTCCTCGGAAAGTCATACTGCTTTGCTCAATACGGTTTTTATCTATGTCCATCTTTTGGAGAGTTTCCTCATAGATGAGGTTTAATCCGCTGCCGCCATCCATGAGCACCTTAGTGAGCCGAAAGCCGTCCACAATTGGACTGAGGACCAAAGCGGCTGGTGCTCGGGCTGTTCGAAATCTAGGTTCGTCACTGGCATTGAAGGTGATAGCCGTGTCGCTCCATGGATTTATTGCTGCCACGTGGCAGACTTCGGCAAGGCCGTGGAGTGCTCGCTTACGCCTATTATTTGAGGCGAAGGTCTCGGAGACTGTTAGTTCTGTGTTTTATCCGTGGGGAGGTGCTCTGAGGTATTTTGGGTGATGAGATCCTCACCGCTTTTGGCAACCTGCCGGAGTACCCAACATGCTCTAAGGCTGTCTATTGATATGGTATCCGCTGTACTATGAATTTTGCAAGGCCCGTTGTGCCATCCCTCCAATACGGTTCCATGCCCCATAGTGGGCTTTTGCTTCTTTGTAATTGGGTTGGGTGACTTATAAGAGTGCGCCCTTTTAGTTCGGACTGGGGGTTTGTCAGAGCCGGATCATCCCAAAATTGTGTTTGGGTTTTCCAGGCGCTCTCCATCGCACAGTTTTTTTGTACAATGTCCTCCAAGTCAGCGAAGTGTGCTACGTCACGGCGACTTATGACGTCAAGGACTCCCTTGTCCGTGCAATTGTTGCAAAAGAACGAAATTGCATCTTCCTCGCGACAGTCCTTGACCTTGTTCATTACAAGGAGGAATCTGGCCCAATAGTGATGTACTGTCTCTTGGGGCGCTTGCCTACTGTGGGAAAGATAGTTTGTATCTGGGTGGGTGGGTGGATTGAAGTCTGGACCTTGACCCAATCTGTGATCCTGGGGCCGGGGAGTTTCCGATCTTGGAAGTTTGGGCTCTGGAATACTGCCCTGCGGGTTCGGTATGTGGCCTGATTCTGGATTTAGGGTTAGGGCGGCGTCCTCCCGCGAGCGTGTATCCTGTTCGGAGAGCTCGGGAATCCGGACATAGTTCGTCCTCAAGATAGAGGGAGAATCGCCGCATTGCTCCTCCACCACCGCTATTTGATGGGTGACCAACGGAGAGTTAATCTCCCTTTGGTCGGGTTTAAGCCCGATCCGATCGTAGTCCGTAGCGACTCCCAGAGCGGCAATGCAATCCAAGAGCTCGTTCAAAGAGGAGAGCTGCATTGGATCCATCTGCTCAGCGAATTTTGAGCCGATGTGGAGGCTATTTTCGATCTCCCGAGAGGTCATCGTCGGCGCAGCGGCTGAGCGGGCAGTCATGACGAAGCCGCCTAGTCAGAGAGTTTGGCCTACAGCCAGGGCTCCCCTAGAGGTGATGTTGTCCTTGACAACAAGGCGAGCCATCTTCCTTATGATGACGACACAGTGAAACTCTCAATGAAAGCACCAATGTCGGTGTCAAAACCGGCGGATCTCTGGTAGGGGGTCCCGAACTGTGCGTCTAAGGCGGATGGTAACTGGAGGCAGGGGAGACGATGTTTACCCAGGTTCGGGCCCTTTTGATAGAGGTAATAACCTATGTCCAGCTTGATTGTTCTTGATGATATGAGTATTACAAGAGTTGATCTACCACGAGATCAGAGAGGCTAAACCCTAGAAGCTAGCCTATGGTATGATTGTATGTTGTCCTACGGACTAAAACCCTCCGGTTTATATAGACACCGGAGGGGGCTAGGGTTACACAAGGTCGGATACAAAGGAGGAGATATACATATCCGTATTGCCTAGCTTTTCTTCTACACCAAGTAATGTCCCATCCGGACACGAGACGAAGTCTTCAATATTGTATCTTCATAGTTCAACAGTCCGGCAAAGGATATAGTCCGGCTGTCCGGAGACCCCCTAATCTAGGACTCCCTCACTCTCCTTGCCTCTGCAGCTGCTCGCTTCTGAGCCTTTTTTGGTTCTATGTCTTGGAGTTGACCTAGGCCCTGTGTTGGATGAGCACACACCTCATTGTTATGCTTAAGGATTGCCACATGTTGTATTGAACCAAACTGGAGCATGAACGAGACCTGGTTGTCGGCAGGGGTGAGTCCACCTGCGAGAGTAACATCCCAGGCCAGTCATTACTTCAAGGAATTTATAATCATGGCAAACAATGTGTTTTGCACTTTGGTGAACTTAAGAGGCGAATCTGACGACCATCAACGCGTAGCAAAGATGGGAGGAGAACCTTGTCCCACCGGGCGTGCCAATTTGTTTCGCGAAAAAAAACGTCCCCCAGGCAGGGGTATTTCCTAATGCGCAACGGCAATAAAATGAAGCGTGGGCGTGCCAGTATACATTTGTATTCAAATAAATAAAAGAGACACACAATATCAGGGAACTCTGTATTTCATTAATTCTTTTGGAGAATTACATCAAATGGTTCCCACACAAGTACATCTTGTTTCTCTATGCAATCTGACTAAGTTTACCGACTGTGTAGCTTCAGGTTCCCGGAGCCTCAGAAGACGATCCAGTTAATTACATCCACAAGATGCATTTTGTAGAAAACCTCCAATTAAGCTGCTCTTGATGGTCGTCGTCTTCAAGCCTGTGTGAATTGTTCTCCAAACGTGCATGTATAGTGCAAACATGTATTCTACCAAAGCCTCGTCAGTCCATGGTGGATGTCATCTAGGACCGCTGGTGGCGGGATTTTTGATGAAGTCTATAAGAAAGAAGTGTTCGGCCTCCTCGGCACCGAACAAATAAAAGTCCAACCTCGTCGGCTTGGACCCTTTTCCGGCCTCGTCGGTCGCGGAATGCAATTGGGACTTCATAGCAAATCACAAGCGCCATACACAGTTGCGTATTAATTCATAACTATCAACTACAAGTACCATGTTGTTGCACCATGCGTGCACGCATGGGATGGCAGCACACCATAAATCATCATGATGGTGAGTGCCAACGTTTGCCCCAAATTTAGGAGGGTTGTTCCACACGACCAAGCACCACTTTGAGCTTTACTAATTCTAGTACTAAATTGCTACACCTATTCTCTGAACGCAACTCATAAAAAAATGTTGTTCTCTGTAGCTTTGAGCATTTGAGCCCAAACTTTTAGAGACGCTTCTTTGATAACTTAACTTGTTCTCACAAAATTCTCAAGCTTTGTCGCCGAACAAATCAGCCTACACAAAATCATCAATCGGGCGTACTAATTTGCTTTGCCCGACATTAAGATCTGACCTGTGCGCACTGCTGCGCCTATTCTCTTGCCTCAAAAATCCGAAAAAAATTACTGAACATATCTGGGTATCTTTGGTTTGCCTAAAAAAATTCAGAACAGAACTCTTTCAGATTTTGCCGGCATGATTTTTCTGAAGCTGGCTGTACCACCAAGCACATATCTTGTTTTCTGCAATTTTTGTCTGGCCTTCCTCTCGGCCGAATGACCTAAAAATTTAACACGACATCAAAGTGTGTGACTTCTGCACCTGTAAAAAATTTGAGCCTCATACTCATCATGGAACGTCCGAAAATAATTTCGGAGTGCACCTATGTCAGCCTTGTAATTTCTGCCGAATCTAACTCTTAACATAAATTGCTTTTCTGGCCTGATCTCCTCCTCTCCTTGTCCTGTACCTATATTCTACTCGCTTGTTTTATGCGACAAGCATCAACAACAAATCTTGCAACTTGTACCTGTGAGTAAGAAAATTTGTAGACTGAACAAAGCAATCTACTTTTCGAGGCAACGAAGATCGGATGAACCAATCTATTTCTCTTTTTTCGAGGCAACAAAGATCAGATGCACCAATCTATTTTCCGAGGCAACAAAGATCGGATGCACCAATTTATTTTCCGAGGCAACATATTAAATGGTGTGAACCAATCTAATTTTCCGAGGCAACATATTGGACGGTGTGAACCAATCTAATTTTACGAGCCACAAAGAATGAGAGGGAGAGGATCAAAGGGATTGCTGCAACGAGCGTGTAGCCTCAGCATCGTGGAACGCCATGGTTGATCTTCTCTTGAAGCTGTTCGCCTGATGTGTTTACGTAGGTCGAGGAAAAGCCTTACGGCGTGTAGATGGGTGTGCGTGTATGTGAAGGGCGACGGCCTTGCAGCGGTGTGGGTGCGTGCGTCTTCCTCTTTTGCGTGGAAGGAGAAGTCCCTTTTATAGGCTAATGCTACGGCTGGAGGGGGCACCGTGAGCGCCGCCGATTTTCTGCTGGGCTGAGTGCGTGGCTGCCTAGAAACCAGGATCTCCAATCCTTATCTCTTCTTATCAGGTATACAGTAGGTTGTTAGGCTGTTTAATCCACCACACAAAACAATCATGCGTACGCGGCTGGACGTGGGCATCAGCGACACATACGTACACGAGCGACCTGGTCACATCCCGGCCCGTGTATTATTCCCAGTGTGCATATCCGCCCATCATTATACGTACGGTAGGCATTACTAGCCACGGCTCTTCGCGCCTGATGTGCATGCTGTCACACATATGACTAGTAATTATACATTAGACACGACCCGTGCATGTGCATGCAACATTAATTAATCACAGGACTTTAGTGCCTAACGCACGTATGTATATTGCTAAGCACCGCATCCATTGCTTTCTCGTTCTTTCTTTTTCTTTTAATCTTTTTCTTACCAAGTCTAAACACATGGCCTAACTAGCAAAGTGGCCCATGTAAACATACGTAGGCAACTTTATTATGGATGGTGACAAAATTTCATCAAATAGGTACACTTTCCCAGGAAGCAATCTCAAGTACACAGTATCAATTCTATTGTAAAAATTCGATCTATTATTTTTTGAGATTTTGAATTTCCTCAAACTACTGTCAAGAAGAAATATGATGTTCTTATTATTGGGGATGTGCATATCCCCGTTCAGATAACCTAGTGTTATTCGAAAATTCTTCGGTTCCATGTTATTCAGAAAGAGTTTGTTGACAAGACCTAATCAACCTTGTTAGTGGTTTCCTTTTGATGAGCATGAGATGGATGAATTTAGAAAACACAACTTTCTATACCCTCTTTTTACTTTCTGTTATTTATATTAAATAAAGAAAAAATAGCATATTATGTCTGTTTTCTCAATAATCAATGCAATAAAAAATACCTCGAAAATAAAAGTTCTCCAAATGCCCTGAAATTTAAATATGATTTTTTCTGGAATATTTTAGAATATCTTGCACTGAGAACATAGCAGGGGGAGCAAGCACCTGGCCAAGAGGGTGGAGGGCGCGCCTTACCCCCCTGGGCGCGCCCCCTGCCTCATGGGCCCACGGTGGATGCCCTCCACTTATTCCAGCTACCACACACTCCTTCCTCCCACAAACATCACTAACCAGCTCAAACCCGAGTCCAAGCTCATTTTGTTGTCATTTTCGATCTCCTTGCTCAAAGCACCTCTCACAAAATTGCTTTGGGGGATTGTTCCTTGGTATGTGACTGCTCCAATTATCCAATTAGTTTTTGTTCTAGTGCTTTATTCATTGCATATTTTTGCTGCTTAGGTGACCTTGTTCTTGAGCTTGCATGTCAAATTTATGTGGTCAAAAATAGTTTTGATGCATGATATATCCTCTAGGCACTTGTGGAGTAGTTGCTATCAATTATGTTGAGTTTGGTTCACTTTTATTTTGAAGTTACTAAAAATTTCAGAAATTTTTCAGAGGAATAAATGTGTTTAGAAAAATGTACCAAGGTGGTCCTTCAAGGAAGCAAGGACCCAGGCTCGCAATGCGCAAAGCCGACGATGAACCACCAAGGGACGCTCAAGTGTGGGCTTGTGAATGGCCTTCATAGGACTTTATGAATTGAGCAGGAATCAATGAAGAATTTAATGCATATGTGCGTAACGCTGATCTTGTGAGCTTCGAGGCAGATAAGTGCCGGCAGTACCACTATCTCACTGATTCCTTTGTGAGAAGGTTTGAATTTTTATCATCTCGCAATTCTCAAACTGTCCTATTTGATCTCTATGAAAATTCTTATACTATGGACTTAGAGGATTGCTTCTAAACTTCCACAATGGGGTAGTCCTAGTGAACCTCACAAATCTGAATTTACATATTTTCTTGCTAGTATAACTGTGGGGGAATCTAGAGACATAACACAAGCTACCATGGGGAGCATTCATTTTCCTGCTATACATTATTTTGCACTCTTCATAGGTAGATGCATTAATGGTAAGGATGAAGCATGTCACATGTGTGTCCCTGACCTCAGTGTTCTCACGAGTGCTGTGTTAGGAGATAAACATTATAATTTGGGAGCCATTGTTGCACGTAGGTTGCATAATAATAAATTTAATGGAGATTTTTTTGGTGGAATTTATGCAACCTGTCTAGCTAATTTTCTTGATATACCCATACGTGGGTATGATATTGAGTTGCCTCCTGTTTATTTAGATTCTGAGGCTATGATTCGTCATCAGTTTGTTGAGAGGAACGATCGGTTCCTCCAATACTGACTAATCTTTGACAGATGACACACCTATCACGTCGCTCTCCCTACTCCTGCTTTCTTTGACTCTCAGGAAAAAGGGAGATATGTTATAACCAGGGAGGAGGCGGACAAGGATAAGAGGAGGACGGAGACGGCCCGTCTCCAAGCGGCAGCCCATGAGGCAATAGCTGCTGCATCATAGTACGACCCCAGTTACAACTTTGGATATCCGCTAGGCCATCCGGGGCCATAGACCAACTTAGGCCAAAAGCCTAAGCTTGGGGGAGTACATACTCATCGACATTACATTTATGTTCACACACTCATTGCTAGTTGCCGGTGCTCATACCTTTTCATTGTATCATACATGCTAGTTTATTTTCTCTTTTTATGCTTTCTTCTTGTGTGTTTAATAAACCTTAAGAAAAACAAAAAAATTAGTTGTAGCTTTTAGCTAGTTTACTTTCTTGCTTGTAGTAGTAGTAATTAAAAAGAAAACCCCAAAATATTTTTTGTTCTTCTTTTACTTGTTGGGAGCTTTCCCATGTAAATAGTTTTATTTCTTTTCTTATTCTTTGGGGGTCGATATGAGAAGACCATAATTAAAATGTTAAAGTGGCTCTTATATGCATTATTGTTGATCTAACAAAAGAGCCCATATTGCCTTGTCTTCTCCTGTTTATTGAATGCTTGCATATTTCAGCTTAGTCCAACGCACGTGCACTATTATTATTATTATTATTCACATCGTTCGGTCGTGCAAGTGAAAGGCAATTATGACGATATATGATGAACTTACTGAGATGAGAAACGCTGGTATGAACTCGACCTCTCTTGTTTTTATAAATATGATTAGTTCATCGTTCCTGATTCAGCCTATTATGAATAAACATGTCTACAATGACAATTAGAGATTATAGTTGCTTATCCCATGCTTAATTAGCTAGGAGCTTATAATGGTTTACCTTGCGTGCCAACATGCTATTAAAATGTTGTGATGTGGTATGATAGGGTGGTATCCTCCTTTAAATGATTTAAGTGACTTGACTTGGCACATGTTCACGCATGTAGTTGAAACAAAATCAACATAGCCTTCATGATATTTACATTCATGGTGGATTATATCCTACTCATGCTTGCACTCAATGTTCATTGATTTTAATGCATGTTCATGGTTGTTGTCGCTCTCTAGCTGGTCGCTTCCCAGTCTTTTGCTAGCATTCACTTGTACTAAGTGGGAATACTGCTTGTGCATCCAATCCCTTAAACCCCAAAGTTGTTGCATGGGAGTCCACCATACATATCTATACACGGTATCTACCTGCCGTTCCAAGTAAATTTGTATGTACCAATCTCTAAACCTTCAAATAAACATTCTGTTTTGTATGCTCGAATAGCTCATGTATCAACTAGGGTTGTCCGCATCTTCCATGTTAGGCGGATTATTCTCAAGAGGAGTGGACTCCGCTCCTCACTCACGAGAAAATAGCCGGTCACCGGGATGCCCAGTCCCATGCTTTATGCAAATCAAATCAAAATAATTGCAAACAAACCTCCCCCGGGACTGTTGTTTATTGGAGGCACTTGTTGTTTCGAGAAAGCCATGGATTGATGCTTGTTGGTGGAGGAGGAGTATAAACTTTACCATTCTTGTTGGGAACCGCCTATAATGTGTGTAGCATGGAAGATATCACCATCTCTTGGTTGTTATGTTGACAATTAAAGTATACCGCTCAAAATATTATTTAAATCTATTTCAAAACCGAGCTCGGCACCTCTACAAATCCCCGCTTCCCTCTGCGAAGGGCCTATCTATTTACTTTTATGTTGAGTCATCATCCTCTTATTAAAAAGCACCAGTTGGAGATCACCTCTGTCATTTGCATTCATTACTGATTATTTTACACTGAGTATGACTTGACTGGATCTCTTTTACCATGAATTACAATGTCTAGTCAGTCCTTGATCTTTAAAGGTGCTCTACATTTATGTTTTGCGGTCTCAGAAAGGGCTAGCGAGATACCATCTTGTTATATCATATCATGATTGTTTTAAGAAAGTGTACATCCGAGATTATTATTATTGCTCACTAGTTGATTATGCCATTGATATGAGTAAACATGAGACCTAACAGTTATTGTGAATATGGTTTGTTCATAATCTTTG
This sequence comes from Triticum aestivum, assembly GCF_018294505.1. Taxonomy (NCBI): domain Eukaryota; kingdom Viridiplantae; phylum Streptophyta; class Magnoliopsida; order Poales; family Poaceae; genus Triticum; species Triticum aestivum. Next base: position 49,392,327 of record NC_057809.1, on the reverse strand, counting down.
CTGTAAACTTGAATGCTGGCTTTACATATTTACAACAACAAGAGCAAACAGAATATGTAAAAGTTTTTCTTTATCACTTTTAGTTTATCAACTGAATTGCTTGAGGAAAAGCAAAGGTTTAAGATTGGGGGAGTTGATACGTCTCCGTCGTATCTACTTTTCCAAACACTTTTGACCTTGTGTTGGACTCTAACTTGCATGATTTGAATGGAACTGACCTGGACTGACGCTGTTTTCAGCAGAATTACCATGGTGTTATTTTTGTGCAGAAATAAAAGTTCTCGGAATGACCTGAAAATAAACGGAAAATTAGTTTGGAATATATAAAAAATAACGGAAGGAAGATCCATGTAAAGGGGGCCTCCACCTGTCCACGAGGGTGGGGGGCACGCCCTACCCCCCTGGGCGCGCCCCCTGCCTCGTGGGCCCCCCTGACGCTCCACCGACCTTAACCCTGACTCCATATATTCACTTACGGGGAGAAAACACTAGGAACAAAGAATCATCGCATTTTACGATACGGAGCCGCTGCCAAGCCCTAAACTCTCTCGGGAGGGCTGATCTGGAGTCCGTTCGGGGCTCCGGAGAGGGGAATCCGTCGCCATCGTTATCATCAACCATCCTCCATCACCAATTTCATGATGCTCACTGCCGTGCGTGAGTAATTTTATCGTGGGCTTGCTGGACGGTGATGGGTTGGATGAGATTTATCATGTAATCGAGTTAGTTTTGTTATGGTTTGATCCCTAGTATCCACTATGTTCTGAGATTGATGTTGCTATGACTTTGCTATGCTTAATGCTTGTCACTAGGGCCCGAGTGCCATGATTTCAGATCTGAACCTATTATGTTTTCATCAATATATGAGAGTTCTTGATCCTATCTTGCAAGTCTATAGTCACCTATTATGTGTTATGATCCGTTAACCCTGAAGTGACAATAATCGAGATACTTACCGGTGATGACCGTAGTTTGAGGAGTTCATGTATTCACTATGTTAATGCTTTGGTCCGGTACTCTAATAAAAGGAGGCCATAATATCCCTTAGTTTCTGCTAGGACCCCGCTGCCACGGGAGGGTAGGACAAAAGATGTCATGCAAGTTCTTTTCCATAAGCACGTATGACTATATTCGGAATACATGCCTACATTGCATTGATGAACTGTAGCTAGTTCTGTGTCACCCTAGGTTATGACTGTTACATGATTGATCACATCCAACTTAATTCTCTATCACTGATCCATTGCCTATAAGCTTTCCATATATTGTTCTCTGCTCATTTACTTTTACGTTGCTATTGTTACAATCACTATAAAACCCAAAAATATTACTTTTGCTACCATTACCACTACTATCATATTACTTTGCTACTAAATAATTTGCTCCAGATATTAAGTTTCCAGGTGTGGTTGAATTGACAACTCAACTGCTAATACATGAGAATATTTTTTGGCTCCCCTTGTGCCGAATCAATAAATTTGGGTTGAATACTCTACCCTTGAAAACTGTTGTGATCCCCTATACTTGTGGGTTATCACTGCTCGGGGTCCTCCAGGCGGTGATGTGGGGGTGTAGGTGCTACGGTTTGGCGGCGTTCTGTTCCGGGTCATTGGCATGCTAAGGCGGCAACGCAAATATGGTTCTTGGTTGTGGGAAATGTCTGGCGGCGTGCTAGTTCAGAGGGTCGACCTAGTCCCTGCTGATGACAACTTGTGCCCTTCTTGTATGCGGCTTGCTGGCGTCGGTCTGAGTCGGGCCCTCTTGGCGCTACTAGATCGTTAGACAGATTGGCACCTATGGCTACAGGTGTGGTGGCATGCGAGCTACCCCCTCGACGATGGACGTTGACAATCACTGGGTCATCCCCCTTGGTCCACTGGGACTGGCTGGGAATGCAAGCATGGACGTTTCCTACAGAGGGATGCTATTGTTTGATAAGATGAAATCAGATCAGAGTATTTCATTTACTATGTTTACTAAAGCATAATTGAAACAAGCAACAAATAAGTTTGACGAAAGTCAGATTCTTGGACATGGAGGCAATGTCACTGTGTACACGGGAATAATTAAGGATATCACTCCATGGCAATTAAAAGGTGTGCATTGGTTGATGATAGGCAGAAGAAGGAATTTTTCAAAGAAATGTTGATTCTTTCCCAGATCAATCAAAAGAACATTGTCAAGCTATTGGGATGTTGCCTTGAGGTGGAAGTCCCCATGCTAGTATATGAGTTCATCCCAAAAGGAACACTGTTTGATCTTATTCACAGAAAGAATAGTAAACCGCATCTCCCTTTCAGTTCACTTCTAAGGATCGCCAATGAGGCAGTTGAGGGGCTTGCATTTTTACATTCCTACGCAAACCTACCAATTCTACATGGTGATGTGAAAACCTCTAACATCTTTCTTGATGAGAATTACATGGCAAAGGTGTCAGATTTTGGGGCATCTATAATAGCACCAACTAACAAAGCCTAGTTCGTCACAATGGTTCATGGGACATGTGGTTATCTGGACCACGAATATATGCAGACATATTGGTAGACAAACAAAAGCGGTGTTGTTCTTATAGAGATCCTAACTGGGGAGGAGCCACTGAAACTTGAAGGTCCTGAGGTATGCCAGAGCTTGTCGTCGAGTTTCCTGCTAGCTATGAAGGGGAACAATCTTGATAATATGCTCAACAATCCAATAAAAAGTCATGACATCATGGAGTTGATTGTAGGGGTAGCAAATCTAGCTAGGCAATGCTTGGAAATGTGCAGTGACAATAGGCCCTCAATGAAAGAGGTATCTGAGGAGCTTAGCAGATTAAGGAAGCTTTTGAGGCATCCTTGGATACAGCGTGATACTGAGACAGGTAGCTTTCTCGGTCTGATTGAAATAGAACAAAGCTCTGAGTGCACAGAAAAGGATGAAAGAATGCCCATAAATCCAAGCAGTTTTTACCTTATGAGGTGAACAAAAACACTGCGAATTTTTTGCTTTGGCACTTTCGTTATACATTTAACCTTCTCCTTTAGTTGTATGTGGATTTTGGTGCAAGACTCTCTTGGGTATTACATAGACACACCATAATTTAGCAAGAATAAATGTATCATGGTACAAAATGTGGACACATTCACTGCTAGCCATTTGAACTTGTGCGAGCTTTCATAGAAGTTTCCAAAATCACTCAAAAAGAATATTAGTGGACGACTGGGTGTGAGAATGTGATCGAGTTTGGTATTGAAACTGTGCTATTGCGTCAAGTGATTTACTTTTCCTTTTTCAGGGATGTTCACTAATTTACTCAGTTGTGTGGGCTGGGGTCACTCACTTGGTTGGATGTTCCTATACAAGGAAATGTCATCTTGACTCCGTCAGGGTCTCTGCACTTGCCATGCCACCGTTTTATTCCATATTTTTCATGAGAATACATAGATATCACTTTCTAGATTCTTTTATTTTTGCTGCTATATTCTAGGACAGGATGTATTCTACTAGATACCTAACCTGCATTTGGATTGTAAACAGATAATTTTTTTGAAAGGTCATGGGTAAGGTATAGGATCCCTTCAGTTGAATTTTATTGCCATATCACACATGAGAGGAGAGGGAGACCTCATGCACAAAGCGTGCAACTCACATAGAGAGGGAGATATAGAGATATGCTAGCTAGCTACTTGCGCAAATGCGTCCACCCAGACATCAATATACGGTCGATCAGCGGGGCGTAGCCGCCCTCGCCATAGCACAACGTCTTTGCGAAAGCAGCTCAAGAGGCATTCCAGGGGTGGCCCCTGCCTCTGAAACACCATGTCATTGCGATGCTTCCAAAGCCTCCAGGAACAGAGGAGGACGAAGGCACCTGGAGACGCCTCCCCGACCGCTGTCTTCATGTTAAAGTCCTGCAGCGAGATCACCGTCCTGCCAGCGGCGCCCACCGCCGCGCCCACAACTCGCCAGAAAGTGGCAGCAAGTGGGCAGCCAAACACCAGGTGATCCACCGTTTCTAGCTCAGCAGAACAGATGGGGCACGCCGCCCCCACTACAGAAAAAATACACTTCTGTGATGGTACGTGTTTGTCACAGTAGGTCGCATTTTCTGTCATGCAAGTACATCCATGACGATTTTATGACAGAATCAAGATAGTCATACCTGTGCTGTCGTAGAAGTGTTCCATGACATTACCAAAATTGTCATAATGGAAGTGTCGACTTCCATGACGATAAATCCCGCGTCATAGAAGTGATTTCGTCAAGGGTGACCGACACGTGGCATCCACCGTAACAGAACGCCGTTAAGCTATCGGGTCGGGTTTTGGATCCGATAACCCATTAACAGCCCCGACCAATGGGGATTTTCCACGTGTAAAATCATCATTGGCTGGAGGAAACACATGTTGGCTCATCGTTGGGACAGATGTCATCCACTCATTGGACAGAAGGCGCCTATGATACGTCAACACGTGGCACGACCCAACAGAGGCCCATTCCTGTGAAAAGGCCGGCCCGTTTGACTTGGTCAAAAGGTGGCGGGCCGGCCCATGGAAAGCCTGTTAACGGCCTATTCGCATATAGCCCATTTACATCCCGCTAACCCAAGGCCCGTTACGCCCTATTCGAATTAGGCCCAGTAGCGTCATCTGGGAGATCCAATATGATTCCAGCCCATTTTCTCTTCTGGCCCATGTATGGCCCATGACGTCTTTCGGCCCATATGAGGCCCAATGTAACTCTTGGCCTATTAACGGCCCGTGGTGAAAGTGGCCCATAATGAACAGTGTATCACTTTACACCCATTAATGGCCCCTGGTGAAACTGGCCCATAAAGAACAGTGTATCACTTTATACCCATTAACGACCCGTTATTCTGTTGGGCCGTTTCCAGCCCATGTTATCTTTCGGCCTTCTCAGAGCCCATTTATTCTTGGGCTATTTTCCAGCATTCGTTTACTTACGGCCCGTGTGTTCTGCCTGTGGGCCAAATTCAGCCCGTGGTTACAGTCGGCCCGTTTGTGGTCCATTAATATGTTGTGCCGTTTTCATAGTGTCATCAAATAGGGCCTATTAACGATGGCCCATTATGGTCGGCCCATGAACAGACGATTCCAACTCTAGCTCGTTTACGGCCAGAATGCGGTCTGTTTGGCCCATGTTTAGCCAATCAATCATATGGCCCGTATAAGGCCCATTAATGATACGGCCCGTAGAAGGCCCATTGTTTCTACGGCCCGTAGAAGGCCCACTGTTTATACGGCCCGTAGAAGGCCCACTGTTTCTACGGCCCGTAGGAGGCCCACTGTCACTACAGTAAATATTAGCCCATGGTTATTGTGGCCTAGTTTTAAAAAATAGGTTATTGTAGCCACTAGCAAACCGCAGAAAAAGAACTCCACTAACTACAAGCAAACAAATAAACAATACAAAAAGGAAATAAATAAGCAAGCAACTAACACTAGGCTATCACGGCTATTACACATATTACATCCATTGGGCATCAAAGTTCGCCACCAGTGCAAATATAGGGAACACAACAGCATATGAACGCCGTAGCAAAACAAGTCTAGAACTGAAACCACTTCAGAAGAGCTCAAGAAACAATATCTTGGGTACCCATAATGCTGGTATGATGCTTAGCAAGCTTATTAACTTTCTCTTGTTTGGCGCTTAAGTCCTCCAGCGATTGCTGTTGCACCAGAAAGTATGCATCTGAATTCTGCAGGGACTTCCTCAGTCCTTCGGCTTCCTGTCGCATAACATCTGATCGATGTCTTTCAACTTGAAGTTGAGACTCAAGAAGCCGAACTGATTCAGGCAACGAGTTCGAAGAGCTGGTGCCAGCAGTGGTAGCCAGTAACTCGAACACTACATCAAGACATGACTTTGGGGTTGTCTCAGTGTCTTCAATATAGTTTTTATCAGCTTTCTTGGAGACCAATAGGGATGTCTCACTATCTTGAACCTTATCTGCATTACTTTCCTTTACCATTGCATAACAAGGTACTCTTCTCCAAAAGAGAAACAAACAAATACATCTCAGGTTTACAATGTAGTATATGAAACTCATTTTGGTAAACCAGTTCAGTAGTAAGGTGGACAGGATAACAACATGAAAAAAACATATATCTATGTAGTATGGTCACTGTATGGTCTATGTCATTCTATTTTATGTTGCCAAATTAAGATAGATACAGTTCGAATCATATCTATTTAAGACAAAGCAACATAGACAGAATACAAGTGTGGGAAACTACACAACAATAACAACACTTGTAATGTGCATGGCATGAGAACATAACTGTTTATTCAATTGAAACTGAAATCAACATAGAGCAAGTTACAACAGCAAACAGCCAAACATGTTGAAGAAACAGGTTTAAAACATACCTGTTGTGCCATTGGATTTTCAATTGCATCCTTCAAATTTGAAATTAGTTGGTATCAGTAAATACAGTGATGCAAGAGCAAAGTAGTATGAACCATAGCTACGGAACCTGACGTGGGAACAATTCTTATTCTGCTTTAAGCATTGACTTCGGCTTCGGAGTGGTGGTCCTCGTGACTTGGGCACTGCAGTTGCCTTACTAACTGCTCATGTTTGGGTGCTCTGTGGTGGAGACGGTGCTGTGTCAACGTGAACTAGGTGTCTATCTGCTGGGCTTGGGGTTAGAAGGGGTGTAGCTGGTTCTCTGTCCAACTGGGTAGGGGTACAATCTGCATGAGTGTGGGTTATGTGTGGTGGGGCTGGTTCTTGCGAAAGTACAACCGTGGTTCTATCTGCATCGATAGGTAGCACGATCTTTTCGGAAGATCGTGTTTTTACTCCCACAGATACTGCCATCACTCCCTCCAATTGAAATGGCTGATAAACAAGAAAAGTAATTGAATGTACAGACATTGTAAGATAGACAGGTGTAATGGATAGTAGGGAAGAAAACAGGGCCTGAAATAATTCACATTTATGTTGTCTAAGCAAACAGAATAGCAGGACATAATTTCACATATATGATGGCTAATTAAACAGGATAGCGTGACACAATTTCACATGCATGATGGCTAACTAAACAGGATAGAATGACATACTTCAAAATATGATGACTATGTAAACATGATGACATGATATAACTATACGATGTGTCTATTAAAGTGGTTCGCATGCCATAAATCACAAACATGCCTTCGATGGAAACATGATGGCATGATATAATTCACGGATAGAATCACATAATTTAAAGTATGATGACTATGTAAACAGGATGAGATGATATAACTATATTATGTCTTTAGAAAATGGGTTGGCATGCCATAATTCAGATACATGCTGTCTATGTAAACATCATGGCATGACATAATTCAAATGTATGATTTATAAAATAAGGAGTTGAGGAGAGGGCAATCACATATATGATGTGTCAACTAAGGAGATGGCATTCAATATTGTGTATATGATGTAAAAACTAAGCGTTGCAATACAACATATGCATTATATGAGTAATATAACCCTGCCAAGTTTGAGCATACACCTCAGGGGGATAATAGGACTGGTCATCTGTCTCTGAATCCTCCTTTGAAGAGCTATCTGTAACCAGCAAGATATGTACTTCAGTAGGTAGCATTGTCTGCTCTGAAGACCTTGTTTTCACTCCAGATTTCTCCATCACCAATTCAAATGGCTGATGCACAGGAAGAGCAGTTGAATATACAAACATTGTTGACAAAAGCAATGAGAAATACAAAAAAAGGACGGAATGATATAATTCACATATATGACGCTTGCCTAAACAACATGGCATTGCATACTTCACATACATAATGCCTTGCAACAAGATAACATTGCATAATTCACATATATAATGTCTTGCAACAAGATGGCATTGCATAATTCACATATATGGTAATTAGACACTAAACAGGTGGCATTCACACAAATCATGTCTAAACTAAGAAAATGACATAGCAATGCAAGTTAGGGCATGCACCTCGGGGGGAAATATGACTGATCATCTGTCTCTGAATCCTCCTCTGAGGAGTTATCGGTAACCAGCAAGACATGCGCTTTGTCATGTAGCATTATCTGCTGTGAAGACCTTGTTTCCACTCTAGATTTTTCCATGACGGTGCCGAATGGCTGATGCACAAGAAGAGTAATTGAATGTACTAAAATTGTTGAAAAATTTAACACGTAATAAAAAAATGATGGCATGATATAATTCACATATAAGATGACTGGCTAACCAGGGTGGCATTGCAAAATTCACATATATGATGCCTGGCTAGACAAGATGGCATTGCATGATTCACATATATGATAAAGAAACTAAACAGATGGCATTGAGACAAAGCATGTCTAAACTAAGCAGATGACATCTTTAATGTATACAGTAAGCAATGCAAGGCACCATATGCATGATATTACCAACATCAGCATGCCAAGTTAGAGCGAAGACCTCATGGGGTAAACAGGAGTGGTCTTCTCCTTCTGAATCCCCCTTAGAACAGTTATCTTCCTCTTGATTACGATCCGAAATGGGTGGAGGGGGGCTGCCTTTGCGCCCACCATGGAACGACGTCTGCATGAAATTTTATTGCCACACAAGGCTCGTCTCTTTTGCTCTACATGATCAGCTCCATTGTGTATAATACCTGGCATGCATAGGAATAAAACATAGTGAGATTGTGTAAGGAGTGCATGCACAAATCCAGAGTGATGGTAGCAAACTGTGGATAGACCCAAAACCAATGATAGCAGGCAGATAATAGCTTTAGTTAAAAAATAGATAATGGCTCCTTTAATGTTTGTTTGCACCCAACATGAAACTCATAGTAGACACCGGAGATTAACCAGATAGTAGACAGATAGCACTGATTGCTGCCCCAATATGTACCCCACAACCATTTAAAAACTCAAGTATCAACATTAGTTTGGACCTGACTCCGAGACTAATAGGTGAACACGAAGATAATGTAGCATGTCATCATATTAAGCGACGCATAAGGTAAGCAGACAGGAAGGGTGCAACCTCTCTTGCGGACCCGTGTAGTCCTCAAGGTCATCTGCTCAGTTGATGATGGTAATTCAGTTGTCGTGGCTGCCGGCGGTGGGGAAGAAGATCTGAGGCGGCGAAAGACAGTCTGGAGAGCGGATACCTGCTGTGGTGAACCCTTCCGTCGTTGGAGCAGCTGAGCTGGGGTGGAACACAGCGCCGCAGGAGCAGGACAAACCACACAAGGTTTTCTTTGACACATATCTGTAACAGAAGTAATTGAGTAAGGGCTTGTTTGAATTTGAGGATTTTAACAATGCAGGGATAGGAAATAGACAGGAATAGGATAGGAATGCACGTGCAAAATAGAGAATTTAAAAATACAGGATTTCTGCCAATCTGGGTGTTTGATTCACAACAATTGGAAGATCACAGGATGCAAAAAAGCATGGTGATATTAAGTCAAACCACAAGAAAATGTACGGTTATAATGCTATTATGCTACTATCTCTTAGTCTTGTGCTTGATGAATAGGAATATGAAAAGGAGGAGAAGTGGAAATTAGAATTCCTACGGTTTTTCTTTCAAGGAGACACTAAAGGAACAAATCCTACAGTTTTCCTTTGCTCCATTCCTTTGCACCAAATTCACGAAAAGTAGTACCATAGGAAACTTTCCAATTCTGATGTTTTTCATTCACTTTTCCTTTCAAGCACTGGAGATTCTAGTAGGCAGGCTTGAGCAAGGAAAATCCTACACTAGAAAAATGATTTTGTGCTACTTCTATTACTTTGGACCCAGGCCACTGCCGTACTAGCTCAACTCCCAGGCCCATCGACAAATGCACAGCTCAAATGCGCAGAGATAAATAATGATGGCGTTCAAGAGAGTCCATCACGGATAGCTAAGTTGCCTGGTACATCACTGCTTGTCATATAGTAGGATAAAATAATCGTATTTTCCGTTACTACGAGTGCTCAGTGGACAATATATATAACATGTATTGTAAAAAAGAGATGCAACAAGTGTACAACCTCTTTGGTGAAGCCATGTCGATCTCGGCGTGATTGGGTTGGCCGGTGAGGATGCTTCGGTTGACTTGGCTGTCGGAGGAGGGGAAGAATATCTTAGGTGTCTGGAGATGGAGCCTGAGGTACTGCTCCTCTGTGATGGAGGGTTTCGTCGTTGGAGCAGCTCCAATGAGTTGTACGACACCGAGGCCGAAACAGGACAAGAGAGACATCGAACAACGTTAACCTGAGTGGAATTCTAATAGCATCTCCAATACATGACGTAAAATACATAACCACAAAGTGTTAGATGTAAAATACATCATCCGCTCATCTGTGAACTTAACTGTCGAAACTGAATTTAACTGTCAAAACTGAACTTAACTGTCGAAACTGAACGCACTAGCAAGGTGAGGCTACACGTCGGTCGACTGACTTTTTCATCTCTGGTCAGTCGATTTTGCAGCCGTCGGATACGAAATCAAGGGCCTGTGGTTCATCTTCAACCTCCACCCCCCTGAGCCGCCAGCCACCACCGGCCAAACAACAGCCCCCCGCCGCCCACGGCCGGCGGTGGGCCTTCTCGCCGGCCCCGAAAACACTCCCCACTGCCGGTCCGCCGCCGCCCTGGCCATCCCTCTAGGCCCCCGTGCTGATCTATTTCTTCGGCGATCCCCACGCCACCGCCCTGCCAACGCCCCGCCACCGCCGGCGACCACT